>NC_054080.1:12193020-12408020 GCF_017639655.2 Falco naumanni | reverse complement strand
GCTGTGTTCCTGTGCACAGAGATCCCAAGGGGTCGAACTTCCCCAGGGAGGTTATGAGGGAGCCTTTGCCAGTAGCAAACAGCAAGGTAGCCATTTCACGCGTGTGAAGGTGCAATGCCACATCCCCACAAGGTTTTTGACATGACACAGTCTTCCTTTTTTAATCAAATTAAGCATTTGAGCTGTGGAGGGACTGTGGCTAAAGTGTTGACAAGAGGGCTCTGGAAGGATGCTGTTTTGGGGTTCAGAGCAAGCAAGCTGTGAGCGCTGGGTGAACTGGGCAGGGTGCACCCGTGCTGCTCCACCGGTGTGTGCCTGCCTGTTGCCCACCCCCTCACCACACCACCTTCGTGCCCTGTGCTTGGCAGGCATGAGCAAACAAGCAGGTATTTCTAGCGGCAGGATCAAACAGCTCTGGTCAAACATCTACAGGGGTTTTAAAGCACCCTGCTAGCTTACCTTTAGAAGAACAGACCCTGTTCCATCCTGATGCTGATGGCTATGCCACATTTGTAATTCTTCTTTCTGGTTATTTATTTTTGTTGCTGTGAATCATGGGCAGGTATATGTTTCACTGTCAGTTGTGGGCATGACTCAAAGGAAACAAAAATGCCGACAAAAAAAGGGAGAGGCTTACAAGCTTAGCAACAGTGCCATTTTCCATGGTTATTCTGTCAGGGACTAGATTGCACCAGGTTTCTGATTTCACCAGAAAACTTTTGAGACAATGAATGTCCTCTCGTTCTTTAAAGCCCACGCAAGTTTTATAGCAACCAGTTTGGACAGTGCTAAATATTTAGAAGTCCATCCCAAGAAATACTCTGGAATGGCAAGCAAACCTTTCTGCCTGTAATATTTCTGATTTTCCCACCTATATGTTTTTTCTCAGTGTTGTTGTGTGCCAGGTTGTAACTTTCTGTCTATAAGGCATGCAGTACAAAACAGAATTTAAGGCCAAATACAAGGCCTCTTTTCTTGACTAAGCCCCAATCTATTGTTCTGATGACATTTTTCAAATTATGAGGGACAGAAAAAGAAAAAAAAAAAAAAGAAAAAAGCTGTGAGGAGACTGAGAGGAAACAGTTTATGAAAATTTCACCTCCTCCTTTTTCTTCTTTTGTACTTATTTGATTTCCTTGTCTCGCCCACACACCTCCTTTCACAAACATATGTCCCAGGATAAGCACAAGAGATTTTTTTTCATTATGTTGTGTTTGAAAAATGGGTTGGGAGGGAAAGGTCAGGCTTTTTCTTCACATATACAAACACAAAGCAGCTGATTTACCCCAGTGAGGGAGGTGGGGGTTAAAGAACAAGAAGTCTTGGGAAAAACCAGAAAATAAATCTTCAAGACTTCAGGATTCACGTCAGCTATTTTATGTAAGTATTCCCATGCGTTTTAGAGCTCCCTGGCTCCCTTCCCCAGCACTGCTCTTCTATGAGCATCTCCCCCTGACAGGTGGGGCAGCGGGTGGCTGGCTGCTCCGGCTGGGATTGCTAACCTGGGGAGGGGGGGAAAGGTGGAAGGGCTGGCAGGAGTAATGCCAGTTCCCGGTGGTCCCCTTGTACTGCCACCGCCACCAGCAGACAGCAGCTCCCTGCCCTGCCCTTCAGCCATGCTCCTGGGACCAAGGCAATACAGAGGATGGTTTTGCAGGTGAATGAGGTGGAAGAGGGGATGCAGCATCTTGGGGCACACACGTCTCCCCATCCTCAGGGAGGCAGGATCCGCTCCCTGCCATAGGATGTGTACTAGCCTGCAAATTTTTATTTCCCTTATGAGCGTACCAGTCCATGTTCTGCTGTGGGAAACAGTGATGATAAAGCTGCAGAGTCCAACACTGTTGTCCCTGTCAAGCATTTGGTAGCTAGCAGTACAGCACAGAAGTACCTGGTGAGCAAACCTGACACAGGCAAAGCTATGCCAGTCTGAATCCAGAGGCTCTTTGCAGAGCACAGCCAGAGCCTGTGGGGCTGTAAGAAAAGGTTAAATCACAACACATCCATGAATAGCCAGCTGCCTTTGGGGCGGAGGGTGAGTGTGTGTTTCACCATCCCTCCAGCACTTGTTTGGCTTAGCATTTGTCTGGTGCATCTGCTTTCCCTCTCCCAGGCAGCAATGTGGTAAGAATCTTCATTGCTTTTTCTTGACTGTAAGCAAACTCCAGCAGGGAGCCAAGAGAACAAATACAGCTGGAAACCCCCTCCCATGGTGGCTCCCTCAAGAAGATGCTGGGCAAGCATGGATGCACACAGTAGGGGCACAGGCACCCAACCAGTGCAGCCCCTGGACACTCTTGGTCCCCCAAATGGCCCCTTCCCATGCCTGGCACACATTCTTGGTGCCCATGCCTACTTGCAGCAAAGCAGCATCCGTCCTCTGCCTTCTCTACACCCATCTTTCTCACTGAGCACAGCCTTTCCCCATACCCAGCGAGCCACCAGAGCACGTTCCTGCAATGCAGGGGTCAGTCTGGGACCGGGGTCTGTCAAGGGCAATGACTTCACATTTGGTTAGACCCACTGTCGATTTCAGGTGGACACCACCTCTGTGAAAAAGCCCCATGGGCTTCCACACAGCCCGTCTTTTGCCTGATGTTGTAGGGCATTTTGTATGTAAAAGGTATCACTTTCTGAACAGCTTTAGCAAGAGCTGAATAAATCCAGTCCCTGAAAACAGTAGAGATTAATTTCCATCATCAGTACTGAACAACAAGAAAAAGGTTAATCTCTTCCCCCTGGCTGAACCATTTTAATCAATGTGAATTCAGCAGGACTCACTTCTGCTTTTGTTTGCCGCCTGTAAATCCAGGGGAACTCCAGATCCTGCTCTTCCTTAACCTGCCTATCTAAACAGGTTACTTTACATGGCTTTTGAAATACTTTATGGCAAATTATGCTGAGCTGAGCAAAGCAGAGCAGGGACTGGGAGTATTTGTGGTCCTCACAGAGAGTCATGCTGATTTGTTTTGAGTGCTCTTTCACAGAGCTGATGCACGTTACGTCTGTGCATTACTGCTCGTTGCAGCTGCTGGCCCTGCAGAGGGAAGTCCCTGCTTTAGCCACAGAACTAGTATATCACAGGAAGGGACAAAACAGTCACCTCCAAACTGTGTACACCACTGTGGCTGAGACCTCATTAGAAGGAACAGCCAAGTTGGTGCAGGGAGAGAGGTTAGCACTGGTCTCAGTTCAGCAAAACATCCGACCACATGCTCAACGCTGAATGCATAAATTACTCCACTAAGCCAGCTGCTGTTATCATGAGCTGTCTTTTATTTAAATGTGCCAGTAAGCAAGGTTTTAATTGTCTTTGGACTTTCACGCTCAGTTACTTTGCTAGACCTGCCAATAACATTGCTCTTTTGAGGGCCGAAAGCCAACATTTGCTTCAGACACACTCCTGGCCTTGGGATGCTGTGAACATCAGCATGTGCTTGCTGCAGTTTTCCCGTCAAGATTTGTTTCTCTGGTTTTCTCTCTAATAACTTTGATCACTTGGCTGCCTCCTTTAATGCTTTTGTTACTACTTTCTCCAAAACTTTCTGCACAGTGAGCACAGTGGGGAGGTGTCCTGCCTGCTCTCTCCCCCGCTGCTAACACCTGGGGACATGGGCACATCTCACCCAGAGGTTTTCAGGCAGAGCAGGGACCTGCCTCCAGCAGGGACAAGTGGCTCAGCACCCAGGGGTTTGATTGCAATGTTTTTCTTCCCAATTCCCCTGAAAAGCTGCTGCTCGTAGCATCATTTTGAATCTTGGGATGAAGGATAACAACAATGACTGCCAAATGCAGTGAGTGTTTGTGGAAGTATCAGAGATGCAACCAATGAGTTCAGTTCATTTTACTAACTAGCAAGCCTGAACAGTATAAACAAGCAGAGAACACTCCTGCTCTCCCTCAGACATAATGGTTGCAGTTAATTTTCTTTTTCTTATAATACTTCGAATTTTTAGGTTTTGAAGCCTACAAAGGACAACAGAATTTGAGAACTGCATTAGTGTGCTATTAACTTAGTGATCCTCTTGAATTTAAGCTGGTGTTAAAAAAAAAATAGAAATAAACCCAAATGTGGTGGGGGGGAAAAGTATTTTTTTTCCTAGTATATCTGCAGCTGGATGATTTCTGAAAAATAGCAATTTAGGAAGGAAAAAGCAAAGTGCTTTGAGAGCATACACCTATTAATCCCACAGGGCTGTACTGAAAAGAGGCAGTTTATAGCCGAGTAATTACAGGACTGGGGGGGAATGAACAGCTCAGAGAACTGGGAATGACCCTCTCAGCTCTAGGTAAGTGCTTCTCTTCCAAGCCAGAGCAAGCCAGAGCTCCACACTGAGCTCCTCTCTACTGAGCTGGGAAGCACATTGCTGGATGTTGTCACAGCCACAGGTAGCTGCAACAGAGCAGTGACTGGAGGTGATCCAGGGAGGCAGCTGAGGGTAATAGACCCAGCACTCCCAGTATTGCAGTGGCACCCAAACAGGTCTGCTCTGCAGCATCCTCCTGGTGAAATCAATCAGGCAACCAAGTCCAAAGAGGTGGGCTACTCATTGTGTGGGTTCTGCAGGCTCATGTGAGCTGCCTTTTGGATGGTTTTCAGATGCACATTTTGCTTCCTGTGTTTCCAGTAGCACTTACAAGAGCCTGAGGGTCAGAGTGTGGACTGGTCTGTAAGCCCACCCAGATTGTCCATCTGCTCCTAAATTTCCAGCTTGAGGAAAGTGAGCAAAAAGCAACAATTAACTTTACCATCCTGATGGCTATGGGTGACATGGACCTGCCTCCTGCATGAAACTCATCTGGTGATATCTGAGGGCAGACAGGGCTGTGGAAAACCCAGCTCCACTCAGATAGCATGAACAAGAGCTGTTGTTAGCAGGTCTCTGAGGCAAGACTAGTCTGGCAGAGCAGGGAATCCCCTGTGGTGAGCAAGGCCTGTGCGCAGTCCAGCTCTGTTTTAGCCCAGACCACACTGTGTGATGCTGGGTTACAGCACTTCAAGGGAAGGAGAGCCCGCCAGGATCACACAGGAATTTGTTTATGCTCAGACAGCTAGAAAAGGAGAAACACTATGGCTGTGTTATGAGGATCTCCCAGCCTGAACTGCCCTGTGATCCTGGCACCAGCCTCTTCCAAAAAAACCTGCACACCGGAACATGCCCTGTGAAGTCCAGCTGCATTCACTTTGTGCGCTGGTGCATGCAGTGTGCTGACTGGGGAGGCAGTGGTGCAAGGGCTGAAATGTGAAACGGGCCTTAAGGGAGCTGTGCTCGGGTTAGGCTTTCTCACCCATTTTTTGGGAGCTGGTCCAACACCACAGGGCAGGGAAAGAACAAGCTTTTTGCCTCTGCCCCTGCCCATCTGCTGATCAAGGCCATTTAACTCCGTTGAAGTGATGAGGCATTACACCAGCTTGCATCTGGTGTCAGGCACCATGGAACGGTGGCAATGGCCAGAGAGGTCCAGCTGACCCTATTACCCTCATCAGGGAAGCTACTAGCAAACCCTAGCATGATTTATTTTTTCTAAGGTGGAATGAAAGCTGTTCCTATTTTCCATATTTAACTCCAGAGAGCTTCTGCTGCTATCAGGCGTTATTTTTAACCAGAATTTTAACTCTCTATGATGGCTGCCCTCTCTGGCCCTCTTGTGCCAGTTTCTTAGTACTTGGGACCGGTTGTTCTACCTTGACATTAAAAGTGGAGGCTGTCTGTGACATATAGATGGAGAGGGTTTCACAGCTTCACAGAGATCTTTTCTCCCCCCCTGCTCAGAAGCCTGAAGACTGTAACATCATGCTTTGAATATGGGCTGACATCTCAAGTCTGCTGCTTTCACACCATGTGGGCTCTCCACCTGCATAGGCCACACAGCCTGCAGGACTTTAACTGGGATTTGTTGTGACATCAAGAGGTTGAAAATGCTTCCTGTACCTCAAGGTTTGCCTGGATTACCTGCTCACCACAGCCCATGCGTCCCGTCAAAACCATGATCACCCATCCACTTGGACCAAGATAAGAGGTCATCTTGCCCTGCTTTTGGGAAAGGAAAGCCAAAGCACATGCGTAGGGCTTGCCTGGCTCCACTTGTGTTGGGTGCATTCAGACAGCCTGAAAAATAGCTGAGTTTTCTGCAGCTCCATCCACCAGCAGCGATTACCAGTTTGGCTTTACACCACATCTACAAAGGCTCTGCAGACACTAGCTAGAGGAGACCTGTTCAGGTCTTAGATGGAAACACATCTGGGCCGTGCAGGGATTCCCTGCCTGGATGTGTGGCTTCCATATATGTCAACCTGCCCATGAGAGAAGTGCTTATCCCCAAGGGCAGGAAGATCCACAGAGTTCAAGAACTGGACAGAGACTGTTTTTCTGAGCCCCAGCTGATCTCAGTGAGGATGGTTTTGTGCTGTGACCTATCTCCACATTATTCATCAGATATAAACCAGATAAATAAATCAGCAGAATTTGTACTAAACATCAGCACGGTCAAGATGATGTCCAAGCTGTGTACTTCAGAGCTATCGCCACTCTGTTTTTCTTGGTTGAATGAAGACTTATGACAGCAGCTGTGCCAGCATCACAGTGTTCAGCAGTTTCATGTTCCTGTTTATGGGTGCCAGTTTCACTCTGATCTGGCTAGAACAGGGGGCAGGTTAACAGCTTACTGCAGAACCCCCATCGCCCTCACCACAGGTCTGTCGCTGTGCCAACGTAATGCAGGCTTGGGCATGCATGGACCAAAATCAGACAACAGCAATGGAAAATACAGAAACACATGGAAGGAGCACAAAACCACAGAAAACTATGCAGCTTCTGGTGCCAGAAATCATAACAAGGTGATTTGGAAGACCCTGTCTGAATGACTTTTGATTTGGGTTGGAAAGCAAATAAAAAAATAAAGAAGGTAGTGACTACCTCTCTGGAAAAAGCATAGATACACTTTATTTCTCCAGTTTTAGTCAGTTATTCTTCCCTCAGAAATGGCTGGAGTTAGCAGCCCCTTGAAATGGTGGTGTGCACAGGCAGTAAACCCCAAGTAGTTCCCGAGATACTACACTACAAACCACATTTCTTTGCCAAAGAAAAAGCATGGTGGAAACTGAACGTGTATGTGTATTTGTTCATTTGTTTTGCAACACTGATTTGATATGTGCACACTGACACAAAGATGAATATTTATGTGCTTGTACATTTTTTTCTTTTCTGAGTATCTGTTGTTCTTGAGAACTTTTGCATTTCATCACCCTTTGGTTGTGTATTGGACCAGGCTCTTCAAAAAGGAAACTGTTCTCTAAATCCCGTTAAAGAAACAGTTTGACAACGTATGGAATTAACTCCTTTCAGTTTCTGATGTAGGTGCTTTCAATTCTTGATTTATGCTAGAAAGACCACCACCACAGCTGAAACAATGATTTAACAAAAAGAAATTTCCCAATAGTGGTGCAGAGGTGCATGGAAGTGATTAACAATCAGAATGAAGCTGGACCAATTCAGATCTCTTAGGCTGTATCAACAGTAAGTAAAGTCAGGACTGATTTGTGCACTGATTCCATCCTTTCCTCTCTGGAAGACAGAACATCTTGAAGACCTCTAACTCAAGGCAAAGCTGAGTATCTTTTGCTGCTGAAGATCTGAAGTCTCGGTCCTCAAGCTAAGTAAATCAGCAAGTATTTGCCAATTTTCTTATGCAGCTTAGGAACAAATCCAGCCCAGTGGTAAACATCATCATCATATATAATGTTTAATTACAGTGAGGGGTTAAGCAAAACAGGAGCCATGTAAATGGTTCTCAACTTGTACCTATAATTTTTTTATAAGAAACTCACTGATCTGAATAAATACAACTCTTTTTTGATGTATTCACTCCTAGCCTTAGGGTAATTTTTAGTTTGGCTGGTGTACACTTCATGCAGAGCCTGTTTTGCTCGGGTCCAGTGCAGATTTGGTGCTGCTGTTCCCAGTGCCTGCATTTACAGCAATATACAAATGAAAAGAGAGGTTTCACCAGCAGCTCACAATCTAAATATAAAGAAGTGTCAATAGGCATGGGACGGGTGGGCAGAGATGGGTGCTAGGCACTAAGGCCAGGAGAAGTGGAGATTTTCTGGAGCACAGCTGGAAGAAGCAGCTCAGCACCTGCCTTTGAGGTGCTCTCATTTTCTCACCTGCCCACTCCACACCAGAGCTGGGTTTTGCCTGACTTCCCAGGGATAGTTGCATCTTCCATCTCTGGTTTCCTGACTGGTTTGGTGGCTGTTCCCTCTGAGACATTCAGCAAAATGCATGCCAAAAATAGTTTTAGCTACTGTCTTCAAAGAAGGAATGCCCCAAGCAAGGACACTGCATAACCTAGCATAGGGATGCATTAAAGCCCTCGTAACATCTTGTTTTAAGAGCATGCAGTGCATGGTGACAATGTGTCATCTACACTGGTCTGACCTCTGGAGCAGTTCTTCTGGCTTTGATGGGATTGCTCTTGAAGTACACTTATGTGCTGGCAACCAGCATTAAGCTGCAGCATGGCTTGACATTAGCATGCACAAGGACTGCCTCTGAACTGACAAATCAAAAGGGCTTGAGAAATTCTCACTCTTCTTGGCCCTTCATTCCAGCATGTGCTTTTTTTTTTTTCCAAAGCAGCAGAAGTCTTCTGCTGTGTGCTAGAACATGCCCGCAATTTGTTTGCACCATCCCTTCAGGAAATGTAAGTCGTCACCCAGGGTGACTGAGGGATCACTTTCAGCCTGCTGTCAAAGAGAGCAGCAGATCTCTGTAGCATTGATTAGAGCTTTCCAGGCTATCTGGCCTTAGAAAGCACAGATTTCTTCAACTGAACGTGAGCTTTTGTTTTGCCAGGGTAGTGGTCCCCTGTGGGATTAAAGACTTGGGAAAACACCTTCTCTGCTTTCTTCCCTGATAACATTGTTGGCATGGTAACACAATAGGCCAAAGCTGGGCTCCAGGGGCCGTGCTTACACCTCCTTCCGCACACATCTGTCTTTGTTACTGCTTTGATTTATTGCAAGGGAGAGTTCAGCAGTCCCTGCCTTTCACAGAGTGCAGATCTTGAGACTCGCCCTCCACATGGCAGCGCAGGTGTACCCTCTCGCAGCAGGCAGCCAAAGTTTGCAAGGGCTGAGGGCATCCTGCCCTTGCGTGGGGAGAGCTCTGCCGCATAAAGGGCTGCTCAGCGGTGAACATGCAAGCTGGGACCATCCCTTGAAGGCGCTGAAGGCAGAGCCTGGCTGGACTGCTCGGGGAAGGAAAACACCAGCAGGCAACATCTCCTCAGGTGCTCCCCCACGCTGGGCAAGTCTCTTCTGTCTGTTTTGTCTGAGCAAAACATGCATGATTCGGGAGCAGACTTCATAATGATGCTCTCCTTTCTCATGTTCAGCTGGGGCCCACGCAATCATGGAAATATACAGCTGGAAGGGATTTATAGTAAAAAAAAAAACATCAGCACTGAGCAGAAATGTGACATCCCTAGGTCATGTTGTACAGACCTTGGTCTAAACACACCTAAAAGCTGTCAGGGAAGAAGACTGCTTGGGGGCTTGGGCAGCTCTAGGCAATGCTTTTCTGCCTGTCCTTGCAGAAATCATTTCTTCACTTGCTGTTGCAGGTCACGCTTGCAGAAAATGAGGCTGATTACCTGTCTGACTTCTCATAGGCCCTGGGAAGAATGTATTTGTGTCTTCATAAATGACCAAAACCCAAGTGAAGAATGTATTTGTGTCTTCATAAATGACCAAAACCCAAGTGAAGATGGTGCTTCTCTTCTCTCTCCTTGGTAAATGAGATCTTCTTTCAGCCTTTCCCCAGTTACCTGTATGTTTCTAAGGCTTCTGTATAGCATTTTTTTCTTTCAGCTAGCTTTTTCTCCAGGCTCTCATCTCTCACGTGTACATGTCACTGCAGCTGAGACCTACCCAGTGCTAAGGTGAACATGACCTTCCTTGGCTGGGTCATGCCTTTTATTATCCATCCCGCATCATCAACCTGCTACTGCCTTTGGTGTCTGTTGCTTTCCTTCCACCCACTGCTCTTAGCTACTGTCTGAATACCGTCTAGTCAGTTCCCGCAGGCTCATTTGATTTCTCTTCCAGATGCCGCGCATTTTTGCTTCTTTTGCTTTTCATCCTGCTGACTGTGGCAATGGCCCAAGCATAATTGTTGGTGCAGATGGTTTGTCTATCGAGATGAAGACAAGCTGATTAGTAAGACATTAACTGATCGCGTTGGCCTTCCACAGCCTGTGCCTTTTTTTATCTGTTTCCAAGTCCCTGAAAGCCCCTCCATATTTTTTTTTTTCTCCCTAGCCCTCTTAAATTAATAGCTGACATCTTCAGCAGGATTTAAATAGTTTGAGGGAAACAGCTTTCTCCTTTTCTCTCCTCATGAGTTTAGAAGTTAGGGAATAACTTACAGGGCTCAAGCAGGGGCAGCAACTAAATGCAGTGGCTCTATTACATGGTTGAACCATGTTGTGCTGATAGCTGGTGCCTCTAGACAGGGAATAAAGCTGTATAGTACCAATCAGCAGTCAGTCACCACCCAAGAGAGACAACCAGCTCCCATATGTGATGGCAGACAACAGGGAGAAGGTGGGGAAAAGCAGAAATACTAATGATTTGTTAAATGCTCCTCTACAGCGTTGGGCAGCAGTGCTCACAGGGCAAGAGGGGCTGGCTGCGGGGCTGGCTGCTGCTAGCTAGGGCATTCCTGTCGTTCTCCTAGGCACGTCACTTCAAAAGGTACATCCCAAAAGAGACATTGAAGAAACCCAGCTGCAAACGGGCTGAGCTCAGTGGCCTCCTGGAAAGCTCCAGGAGAGGATGCTTAGCTCTCTGCCATGCCTAGGGCACAGTCCCCCCCCAAAGAAATAGCTTCCAGAAAACTGGTCCTCCATTCCCTGAACTCAGCTATTTATAGACCTGGGTTGTCATTCTGCATGAGTTTCTCTTTCTGCTTCTGTAGTTGCTGGAAAACAGAATAAAATTGACCCAGCAGCCAAAGACAGTTTACCATGGCATGGAGCAAATTGTTTGGAAATGCACTTTTTGTGTTAAGTAATTACCAGTGAAGCAGTGAGGAAAGCAGAGGAGAGTCCTATGTGGGTAATCGACAGGCAAAGGAGGTCAGTATCACTGAAGGAGCAGTTGGACCATCCCTCCCCCACAATGTGCTCTGCCTGCCACAGTTTTGTGGTTTGCCAGGAGGCAGGGGTGGGACCTACATAAGCTCTGTAAAACCAGGGAGATGGCCCAGAGCCCTCGGCAGGGATGGGTCTTAGGGAAGGGCTCTGGCACAGAGAGGCTTTCAGTACAAATTGTCCTTCAGCACTCCATGTGCTGGAAACCCAACTGATTTATCAAAGGTGCCAGGAGCAGGAGGGTCTGCAGAGTAACAGCTGTCAGATCATTGCTCCAAGGTCATTGTTTCTCCATGTTTCAGGCGTGTTTACTTTATTCTGAAGGAGCTTTGCCTGTTTTCCCAGCAGTGTCTCTAACCCCAGAGCTTACTTCAGTCTGACCTTTGGTTCGTGTGTATTTCAAAACCCAGGGAAACCCCCAGAAGAGCAAAAGCATGGCCTGCATTGCAGCATCTCTGCCACCACATATGGAGTTTTTCTAACAAAGCCTGATGGTAGCTAACAAAACGCTAGACAGCCCACACATCCTTCTATGCGGTAACCTAGAAAAACAGAATTACTCAACCTACTGGCCATTGCAGAACAGTTTTTTGCAATTGTGTCATCCTTTCAGTAACTCATTAGAGGAGATCCTGCCATTACTATACTCAGAAAAGCAAGAAGACATGGGATGTTGCTCAGTACCCACCCTCCCTCTTCAGCCATGGTATTTGCAGATGTACAGGGAGTGTGTGCTGCTGAATGTGCACCACACAAATGTGACCTGGCCGCACATGGGAAGCAAACCTATGCCCTGGCCAGCATTTCCCGTCCTGTCTGGTGCAGGCTTGGCAAGGGAGTCCCAACGAGTCCGATGCAGTTAGTGGTACAGATACACTGTAGATTAAATACAACAGAGAGACAGTCCCACTTCCCCTCTGCAGGTAAAGCAATGGAAGCTTGGACAGATAATCCCAGCTGAATGCCCAGCAGGACTGCTAATGGCTCCAGGCACAGCAAGAACCTCACACCGCTCACACCAGGGAGTAAACCTGCAAATACCATGCATGAAAAGCAAAACAATTCCATTAGCTTCCCATGGGCAGAAGGGGAAGGAAAAGGAGGGGTTTCATTTTACTGTCTACCATTGGATGCAACCTGATTTGGGTCTGCCTCAAAACTGGTGAGAACTGAGTATTTCTTAATGGGTGGTCTCCCTTCTATTTTGGGCCAGTGTTTTTGCTCTCCAATGTAGTTTCTGCTGCTGACGCAGCAACTGCAAGTGGCTAGGAAAGTGAGCTGCCTGCAACATATGGGTTCAGATGTCCCTGGGCATGTCACTTTGCTCTTTTTTCTCTACCAGTCCAGCTCTTTTGAGCAGGGATCTTATGTACAGTTAACTCGTCTAGGGTGGGAACAGGGAAATGTGGCATCTCCAGTTTGGACTGGTGCTTGACCACTCCACCATAAAATACACCTGTAATGGCTTACAAACAAGACCATTTACTGCACCACTGTTTATCAACAAGGCCAAGTTGCATGCTTGAAGGGAACATGCCTGAAGCAAAATCATTTAGAGGGCAAAGCACTCAAACAGCAAGACACATTTCTTTTGCAGTTTTCCACAACTGGACCTCCCACTAGGAGACAGTTCAATGTCTGAGAAGCTCTGAGTAACATACATAAATAAATAAATAAATAATGTGTATTATTTAACACATTAAAAATAGAAACGAAGTAAGACTTGAAAAATGCTTTGCAAACATATATTTTTAAGGTGGTTTAATTCTTCATGAAACAGCTTATATGGTCTTAAAAAAAAACCCAAACAAACCACTTATATGCCTACCACTGATAGTATAGTGGGAAAATTGATCAGACTTGGTAAATATATACACAGTTCAATTCAGTGATTGCCTGATTGGTAACAAGGGTAACTTTGTGCACCAAGCATGAACGATGTCTGTCTGCCAACAAGTATTATAATTTTCCTGGGGACTCAACATCAAACATAAAAGCCTTTTCCATTAAAATAATCACTGTCACTGATCTGTAAGAAGCAGGTTTGGTTTTGTTAGCTAGGTCCCAGCATCAAGGGTTGGTATCACCATGTACAAAACTGTTACTGATCTGTTTGAAAAACAAGGTTGGGATAAAGCTGGGGGTCATCTCCTAAAAGCTTGGGCAAAAAGTCTTCAGAGGGTTTGCCCAAACAACCTTACTGGTTACAAAAGAAAACTCTGCACTCCAGCATGTTTGGCAAGAGTGATGGAGGAAAAGAGAAAGATGAAGAGACAAGTGCAAAAGAAAATTATTCCTCCTATTTTCCAAATAACGTAGTAAAGAAAGTAGTCGAACACAAAGGGCAGCACAGACAGATGGAGCTGACAGCTAACATGAACACTGAAGAAGATATGTGTGACACCCTGTGAATCCATGTTTGCAGGTGAGATATCAATATATATAAATGAAAACTACAGCAGCACTGACATTTGAGCAAAAAAACAGGGAGAAGAAACACATGCCTATGCAACCACTGTTCAGTGCCTTTAGGAAGAACAGTCACTCGCTTCAGGGTAAGCAAAATGTGCCAGGAGCTGATATTTGAGGTACAACTAGTATGACTTTATATGCACACAGGTATCACTTTCTGCTTCAGCATATTTTAATTTTAAAAGTGATCAGGGCTGGGGCAGCTCAGAGGACCAAAGCACGCTGTCCCCTCTGGGGATGCACCCAAATGCCACAAGTTTCCCTGCCTGGCAGAACTACGAATCCTCCCCATCTCCAGCCACTGCAGTGTTAGGACTTTGCATTCATGTAGCTGTGCCTCTGGTGAGGTTTGCTTGGGCTGGGTGCCTGGTTTTCATTATGAAATCCTAAGGAAATAGTACCTGGGGCCAAGTTCATTCCCAGTGACGCAAATTCCTAACTCAGAGGCATTGCCCTACTACTGAGACTGACCCCACATTCCGCCACAGCCACATTTGCTTTGGTGTGAGTAGCCAAGTTATATGGTGCAATAAGCAGAATCCCCTCTCCCTGACCCAAACCTTCACAGAGTTGTGTCTCTAAGGGAGGAAAATTAAGAAAATAGTAAATAGTCTGTGGGAAGGGTAGGTTTATTTATGAGCATTAGTAATCTCTTTCTGGAAAGACAGGATTTTTTATAGCACAAGCTTTTTATCATGAAGATAAAAACAGGGATTTTTTTTTTGGTAAGAGAATACCCTAAAGATCCACCCTCCAGAGATGTTCTCAGTCACACAGATCATCTCATGCAGCTCAAACCAACCTCCAAAGCTTTGCACTAGCAGCATAAATGGAAGCAGGGCAAATCTTTGCTGCCTGAGATGTAGTTTTCAGTTCTGTATCACTCATGAGTGAAGACGTGTCTGTTTACCCTCAGCTCTAAGCCCAGCTGGTTTCACCCCTGCACAGTGTGCCCACTTCATTATCTGTGTAGCAATCTAGCAATCCACTTTGACAGGTCAGGAGCAAGGCAGAAGTATCAGCTGAGCTGAGGACCACTGCTTTCCAGGGCACCGTATTCTACTGCCCTTGGAACAGGACAATTTCACCTGTAACACCGTGACAGTGGGTAGCTCCTTTGGTAATTCCCTTGGAAAACCTTTGGAAACCAGTTGCTCGTTATAACTATGTACCTTTAGATCTGTATGTCTTTTTTGTTGGTACCAGGGTAGTAAATGGGATGGTGTAGTGGCTGAGGTTTTTAAACTGGTAACCTCAGTTCTCTTCCCCAGTTATTCCAGTTGATCTGTGTCCTTGTTCAAACCACCCAGTTTCTGTATTTCCATTTTACCTCCTGGCAAAGTTTACCCTCATCTAGGAAGAATCTGTCCCAGGCTCCCCAGTGAAGCTAGCAGCAGCCAGGTCCAAAGCCAAGCAGGGGAGGTGGCTTCTTACAGGGTGGGCGAACAGTTCCCCACAAGTGGTCATGGACAAAACCAATGCAAGGGGAAACCATGACCACTGCATGGCTTCTTCCTCACTCTCACTGGTGCCTTCACCAAAGGGTCACGACTACATCAGTGCAAGACCCCTGCGTGCAACAGGTAACTTTAATGGCTGCACAACAAGGTGATGGCTGCAGTGCCACATTTACCTTATAAATTGAAATCACAGCTGGTTAACGACAAATAAACAGGGGTTAACGACAAATAAACAGGAGTAAGTTATATAACCAGGTGAACAGAAGTACCTGGAAATGGAAGAAAAAGACAAGTTTTCTTTAACTTTTCTTTATCAACCTGACACCACCCTCCCTGATGACATTGTGTGCTTGAAAGTAGACCACTGCTGCAGAGACTTTGGTTAGTTCTCTGCGAAGCATATCAGCCTTATTTGTCATACCTCTGACGCGGAGCTGGTGTAGTTGAGATGCTGTAATGTTTCCTCAAAAAACCTAACAGAAATCACACTATGATACCAGGATAACAAATTATTTGGTGTTTACAAAAGAGAAGAAACCACATCCATTACAGAAAATGCCTCAAGCTAAAAAAGTTTGAAGCTGGGAGAAAACTCAGGGGAGATGCAGCATAATCTATTGCAGTGAAGTTGCTGGTGGTTCCTGGACATCCATTTATGACCCCAGCTGAAGAATGGATACCATGCTAGTGGGACCTGTGGTCCACACTAATGCTTTTGGACAGCTTCAAGCCTTAAATTGACAACTATCAGCATGAGAGTGACTTTGTTGCCTTTCCATTGCTGACTCTAAGGCAGGAGATGGAAAGGGAAGAATCTATGTGCATGAAGCCATTGCTGAGCCATTTGCTTGTGTGAAGGCGTGAGTTACCCAGCTGTGGAGGAAAGAGCAGCTTCCTGGTGTTTGATCCTAAAGCTGTGTGTATGAATCCCTTTTGACGTCTCTCAGCAAAAGCACAGGCCCCGTGTCTTCCCTAGATGCCAGGAAGTCATACCTGAGAAGGGAACAGCCTCTTTTAAATCAGGTATTTTGGGGTGGTGTAGTTTTCCTGCTGGAACCAAGCTGAAAAGCAGCTGGGTAAGCCAGGGCTTGTGCTGTTACTGCTATGGCAAATGCATGGGAAGCCCTCTGCAAATCCTCGTTGTGTTCCAGTTTGGACACACAGAGATTATTCAGTGCTCCTCCTGTGACCTTGAGCAAAAAGAATGTCTTCCTTTTGCTCTGCTGAACCTGTGGGCTGTTCAGAACCTTTAGGCTTAGATCACAGTGACAGCTAAACAGCAAAAACTGCAACAACTGCAACAGCAAAATCTTGCACAAGCACAGGACACCTTTGTGCCTGTACCAAGTACTGGTGGAGTGCAAAGGTTGGATAGGATCTGTGGGGGCTGCATGCAGCAGGAGGGGTTGGTAAGGAAGAAACAAGAAAGAGAAACAGGTTGCTCTGCTACATCCATCCAGCACTACCAGGCCTTGATACCCAGCACGAGTTTTACAGTCTGAAAATGTGTGAAGGTCACACTGGGAAGGTGAAAACTCCACAGCTGCCATCCCAGAGGAAGTCTGTGAATTTAGGAGACGGATTTAGTTTTCTTCTTAAAATTTATATTGAAATAGATTTGTTTTCCTACATTTTGGTTGGAGAAAACAAGTTTTGCTTGTTTTACTCATGTTCACCAGTGAGGAAAACTACTTCTGCAAACACTTGAAAATTTAGATTAAATGTCAAAGATTTTGGGAGAGGTGTTCAAGTTCAGACTTTTTGCACTGAGCCCTATGTGCACCAAGGCAGTCGCCAAACCCACACAGTCATCCCTGCATCAGTGGGAAAGAGAAGGAGATGGCATCTGAAGACAGAGCAATAAGAACCATTACTCAGTTGCCCAAAGAAACAGCAAACATTTTTTTTCCAGTTTCATCATTCTTTACAGAAGCCTTTCCAAATCTGTTTCAATCATATCAACTCATATTGCCATTCTGCTGCAGTCAAGCCAGGCAGTCACATGTCTGAAGGTCCTGTGCAAAGTATCAACAGTCTAAGAAAGTAATAGCAAAGCTGAGTTAATACACAGTTTTTGTCTGGTGCTCTGAAATCTTTGAAAAACATTGAAACAATAACTTGCATAGGAACAATATCTCTACGAATGTTGCTCCCTGACCTTCACGTTTGCCCTGGTTGTAGTGGGAGGATTTAAATACCCGGTGAGCCTTGCATCATGATGATAGTTTCGCTATATCTACTTTATATCACAAATCTAGGAGGACAATTAATCATAACCATGCCCAATGTCTTCACGTTCTTTCAGTGTAACCAAGCACACTCAGAGGTTATCTGTGCTTTGAAAAGGTAAGCATAAGCTTAGTGTTTTCATTGTTTCTTCCTTTAGAGTTCAAGCTCCTTCTTCTCCAAAGTTGCTACTACCAAGCTACTGCAAGGGATGCCAGGCTTGATTTTGTACTGCCATACTATCATCTGCTTCAAAAGTGGAAGTGTTCCTTCCCATGGGCTGAATATGAAGATCTCCTTCAGCCATAGATGCTTTCCTCAAGAGTTACTAGGAACGTGTGCTGAAGGGCATCTTAAAACAAAGACTACCTTCTCTGTTGCTGTCAGTCAGCCTGTTCATAGTAACTTTAATTACAGATAATTCAATTACTATTAGCTGGGCTGTTGCAGACAGCGTGGGGCTCCCCTTTTACCCAAACTTAATGCTCCTTGAATTACAGGCAGTGGAGAACTTGAGCTAAACTGGGACTGTACAATCTGCTTGGCTTAACCCTCTGTATGTAGCTATGTAGGTTACAGTTCTAAATAACAGCAAAAAAATGAAAGCCCAAGGGTGTGTGGTTTTGCAGGTGGGGAGGCAAAATGGCTTTGTTTTCCTTTGACATCTGGATTGGTTTGGATAATGATCGCTGCAAAGTGGAACTTAATAATGACCATTGCAAGCTCCAACCAGTGCAAGTCACAGTTTCTCCTGTCTTGTTTCAGGCGGGTTAATAATTGTTTATTTTTTGGTCCTTCCATTTTTACAAGTTTACAAAGTTAATTCCTGAAAACAAGTCAGTATGGCAGCATAAGAGCAAGCTTGTTTCTCCTATTTCACATAAAACTTAAAGAAATTTGTTTCTCATCCATAAAGCAAAATAGAGCCCCTTTTGGAACTTCTGACACAAACCAACATGTGATCAGCCCAGCAATAATCTTGCCAAGCTGCCATCGTACTTTGCACAAGCTCCAGCAAAAAGGGGGGGCTGGCATTTATTTTTAAGCTTAAAAATGATCATAAGAGGTGTAAGTGCTTTGGGAGGAATTAGTCATGGTTCACAATGATAATCTTTGTTAATGAAGTGCCAAGCAGGCTTCTAGCCAGAAGTGACAAATAATGAGGCGCAGAATTTACAAGCCCATAGAGAATTCATTAACAAAGATCCTCTAGTAAAAGAGCCAAAGGAGTCTGCAGGATTTGAAGAGCAGTATTTATACCAGGAACAATGTTGAAATGCCAGGCTGGCAGTACACATGCAGGCAGGAGCTCAGCTTGTTAGCGTATTGCTGTGCTGTCTATTCTTCTGAATTTGTGCATTCCCACCATTGCCCTCCTGCTCTGCCTGTTGAGGGAACAGGAAGAAGGAAGGCAAGTTTGTGGTTGAAGTTGCCTTTTGTGATTTGGAGATCTCTGCAATTTCCTCTTTGACAGTGTCACTGGGGCTCTGCATGTGCATCCCTCAGTGCAAGATGCACAGGTGTACAACTTGATGCACAACCGCAAGGCCATGGTGTGAGGTTTCTTCATGAGAGCTGCCTCCTCCTGTCCCCATTGTTCAGTGATCCAGAAATCAACCACCAGTGACACCTCAGCAGCCACCATAGAAAAGTTATGGAGAAGTGCCATCTGCAAGTGGATCACCACCCAGGTCAACTGATCACAGTCACATGTGAGTGGTCATTTCTGAATAGCGAAGGGACACCAAACTTACACAGACATCACAGAGGCCAAGTGGGTGCCCACAGCTGGAAGGTTAAAGCTATAGAAAAAGATATTTGGTTCCATACCCTGCACTAACAATGACAGATGGGAGATCTCCCCAGGGGGCTCATGGCACGTGAGGGACAGCACACTGAAGAACCGAGACATAGTAGATCTTGGACACTCAGTTGCTACTACCATACACATTACTGGATTCCCAAGCCTGCCACAACTATGAAGGACCATGGAGACACAGTTCCTTCGATGTTGCCTCAGTTAGTGGCTTTGAGGAAAACCCAAAAGCTGTGTGACATTCAAGGGAATGCACAGATTTCTGTGCTTCTTGCTACTGAAATATTGGAGGTACTAATCCTCATAAGGCTGGCACAGACACAACACTATCAAATGCCCTGTGCTGCATTCCTTCACCAGGAACAAACCCTTTCTGAAGTCTGAAGGAGTTTTGTCCAAGTATGGACCATACAACTGAAGCCCAGCATCCAGTAACTGCAAAGTGCCATCACCAGTTCCCAAAGCCACTCTAGCAGGAGCACAGTGATTTAAGAAGCCAGGCATAGCTCTGCTGTGTGCAAGGCTTGGATCCTGGGCAAGGAAGGCAGGGAAGGCATGGGAGGCAGGGGAGGTGGAGGAACATTGGATTGTCTGCAGCTCCTGGCTGAGGAAATGCTTTACAAGCAACATTCATCCTTCCTCTCTCACTCCTGCAAAGGACCTGCCAACATCTAAGCCAAGCTGAGACTGCCAAGGGTTTGGGAGTTTTTTCTGCTGTTCTCTGTGAAGCCTTTCATGTTTTCTGGGCAGGAATGATTACTGTAGGCAGGTGACTGCTTGGTCTTGCAGCATGGGGACAGGGCCATCAGCATCAACACCTGCCATGCCCTGGCACCCACAGCACTCCCTGCTCAGAGGGCCACTTGCTTTCACGCAGTGTGGTGCTGATGAAGGAGATCAAGGATGTGTGATTGGCTCTTGCTTGCAACAAACACCGGCATTGCTTTGCCATATGGGCACTTTCTATACCCCCCTGAAGGTATGGTAATAAGCAAGGTCTAGCCAAGCTTGCATATCATTGCTATCCAGACTTTGAGCTGAGTTTTCTCTAATATCCCAACAGTTCTATAAGTGCACAAGGACTGTGCAGGCAAGAATACCCAAGCCAGTGGGTCAAGAGCAGTGATTACTGCCTTCTCTCTTAAGCCTGAAGGATGATTATTCAGAAGACAGAGCCATACTCCTTTTCAGCAGTGCACAGCAAAGGCAACTGAAAAAATTGCAGTAAAAGAAATTCTGGCTACACAAGACACAAGGGCAAAAAAATTTGCCATGAGGATGGTGAGGAAGTGGAGCACAATGCTGAGAGAGACAATGCAATTTCCCTTCTTGGGAGCTTTCAAAACAAGGCTGAATAAAGCCCTGATCAACCTGACCTGGCAGTGAGGGTAACCCAGCCTTGTACAGGAGG
Source organism: Falco naumanni (assembly GCF_017639655.2). NCBI lineage: Eukaryota > Metazoa > Chordata > Aves > Falconiformes > Falconidae > Falco > Falco naumanni. Next base: position 12,387,478 of record NC_054080.1, on the reverse strand, counting down.
CTGGATGAAAGGTTTCTAGTAATCTCTTTCCACCAAGACTAGTCTATGTGTCTGCATTTTTTCCCTCCTGAAATTTTGAGTAGCTGCTGTAATTTCTCACATGAGACCTCTTGGACTGAGAGAGAGGCTTGTTAGGAATATCGATTTTAATTAGAAATGCCAGCTTGCAGCAGATTTGCTTGTTTAGGAGAAGGAAGAAAATTTCCAAAATTTCACAGAGTTCTTGGGGTTATTTCCATAACATCTACAAATTCAACATAACCTAGTTGCCTTTAGTTTATTGTGGGTGGAGGTCTGGTCCCACATTTGGTTTTTGCAAGATTGCTTGCCTAGATTCTGTCTGAAACAGACAAGGTTTCAGAAGTCCACCTTTACAGCTGTCAATAGGCAATTGATCCTGAATGAAATATTTAAGGGAGTGATTTGCTTTGCCTTCTTTTTCTTCTTTTTTTTTTTCCTTTTTTTCTTATTTCTGAAGAGGTTTCTTAAGTTTGATCGTATTTTCATAAACACTAAAAAAAAAAAAAAAGAAAAAACACTCCTTGCAAATACTGAGTAATTGCAGAAAACACCAAATGGGAACAGACCGGTGATTATGCACAAGGGCAGGGCTGCTGTGTGGAGAGCTTGGGAGAAGGCAAGGAAGGGACCAGAGAGGCCTCATGCACTTGCACAGGGACAAAGAGCAGCCTTGCCCCAGGCAGGCAGAGCCCCGGCAGTGATGCCAGTGGGGCTGGGGGCAGCTCTGTGCTCCGGCATGCAGCACACTGAGCCAGGCCAAAGAGGCTGGAGGTAGGTGAAACCTTTCTTCCCCACATGGACAGCACAGGGAGGCTATACCACCTCTGTCCTTGTTGATTCCCAACCTTCGCTAGATAAAGCCCTGAGCAATTTCATCTTATCTCACATCTGACCCTGCTTGGAATGGGAGGTTGGTTTAGAGACCTTCTAAAGTCCATTATCCTCCTTGCTACTTTTGTTCTATTTTGTTTGTTCTTTTCTTTGCAAGTCACTGGAGAGGTTTGTTACATAGATCCAGAAGATGAGTAAGCCTTGTCTGCAGGCTGGAGTGGACATTCACCTTTTTCAAAGACCTTGTTCTTCTAATGCTTTCTTGGATGCTCACAAAGAATAAATTAAGAAAAAAAGCCTCCAAGCTGTGGTGTCCTTCCCCATTCAAGTCTGGTTTGCTCTTGAATATCATTGTATTTCAGTATTGCCAGTTCACTGGACATCTGGAAGCTGCTAGAAGCAATAGGCTACACAGATTGAATTCTACCCTTTCTCCAGAAATATTAAAAAAGTTCCACATACAAGAAAAAATAAATAATTCATTTGCTTCTTCCTACAGGACACCTTTAAAAGCTGCATTTGGGCTTCTGTAGCTTTTATGAAGCCAGTTACCCTGGTAGTTGCTTTTGCGATCTGAAAAGTAACAAGTAGTTCTTGTTGTGTTTTTTGTTTGGTTGGTAGGTTTTTTAAATGAGTTTGTTTTTATAGCTCACAGGCTGAATCAGAGACAAGTAGAAGGCTAAAAGACCAGGGTATGTTTTTTTCCTGGCCACAGGAAATACCTGCAACACTACATCAGTTTTCCAAGGGTACGTCCCACTCTGTCCCAGGCACTACAAAATCTATATCCTGTGTGGCTTGGATATCAGGGACAAAATCATGGTTATTTTCCAGGAATGCAGCTACTTTGCAGACACCAAGACACAGTGACTTTGCCATGCAATGTGTGTGCTCAGAGATTAAATATTCCCTCTCGTGAAATATTTAGCAATGTGAGGGTGCTTGCCAGTGCTCTGCCCTTGTTCAGCCTTCATTAGAACTTTCTGCAAGTCATAGCATTTACTCCTGAGATGAGTGCCTGCCAGCCCCCAAACAGCAAAATGTGATCAGGCTAAAAAGGGATGCACAGTTTGTGTCAGGAGGAGGGAAAAATTGAAGCAACAGACCAAAACTAGAAAGCTGGAAAAAATCAGCTGGTAACTAGCTGAGTTAGCCGACATCTGCTCTGCTGCCGGGTGCTGGAAATAACACTGCTGTGATAAACCCGATCCAGTGGATCAGTTGATGTAAGATAGAAGCAGATAATGGCTACAATAACAGGATGTGCCACTGGCAGGCAATCTGTTGAGCCAACACTTTTCAAAGGTGCAGCCATTGCAATTTCTTCTGCATGTCAGGAAACAGAAAAGAAAAGGCCATTTAATGTGGAGGCATCACAAATGCTGAGGCAGGTCACTCCCTTCCCTGTGGGAAGCAATAGCAGCAGCACTGAGATGCTGGTGTGATGTAGGAATGTAGGAAGTCATAGGAAAGTCAGAGGGACGAAACCAAAATCCTCCCTCCAAGCCTAGGCTCTTCCTGGGTTAACAGCTCTCATGCCGTGACTGTGCATGCTGCTGAACTGGGATTGAACAGTTATTATATTAAATACATGCTTTGGGACATCATCCTGCCAGAAACATGAGAGTATCTTCAGATAACAAGCTGGGTGTTGATGGTGCACGGCTGCTGTTCAAGGGCTGCTAAGTCACTGCTGACTTTGCTGCCTGGCCATACTTAGAATTCGTACTTATTTTATTCTTACGCAACATAATACTAAGAAACAAAGGTTAAACCACAGATCTGCTGACTCTCCTCTTCAGCCAGTTCAACAAAAAAGGAAACCATGGATGTTTTTCAGCTATTTGGAAAGCTGAAAGCTCATAGCCTTCATAGATGCTCCACAAGGTTACATTAGATACTGAACATATTTTATGCTAAGGCTTGGTCTGCTGACGAGTATTGGGTGATAAGTTGCTAACAGTTTAATATAAACAGCACTGAAAAGCCATCACAAGGAGTGTTACAACTGCCTCAGCAATTATTTATGTTTTAAATCTCCATTATTTCTGCAGAGGAATTTTTTTTTTGTTTTACCTTGATTAGTCAGTGGGTACCTCAAGGTTTGCCTGATTTCCATATTAATCCCAATTCTTATAAAAGAGGATTTAGGTTTTTGTTAATCTAAATCTAATGTAGGAACAAGGAAGTCTGAGGGTTGGGACAGCTTCCTTGATTTTTGCTGGGAGTTTGATACTCTCTGTGACACAATATGTAAGTTCAGCTGCTATTATTCAGGTTTAAGGCAAAACAAATTTATGGGACTCTTAACAGCTTGTTCTAGCATAAGAAGTTACTTTCTGATTAGCAGCCACAGGTTTCAAGCTATCTTGAACATAAGGAGCTTTCTCTTTTTCTCAGTGTGTATCTCTCTTTATCCTCACAAGACATGTGGCTGAGTCATTTGACTGTCTGCACACAGGAAAGGCTGTCCAAAACACAGTATGATGCATTGCAAGGATGCCCCTCTAGGGAGCAAACTATTGACCCTTAGATCACTCTGTGCTGGATGTTACTTGGAAAACTGCTTGCAAAGGCAGGCTAGTTTTGGAGCAGGGGCAGCTGTTCTTACATGACCAGTGGATTGTATAGCTCATAAATTTATAAACACTATAAGCACTACAGTGTCCAGCTTGATCCTGAGCTCCAGCTATGCTGCATGAGCCAGAGCTGCCTGGAAATCTGCTGGGTTTTGACTGGGGCTGCTCCCTAAACAGACATTGAGCAAATTTTTCTAGGATTTATCTCCACAGAGAGTGTAAATCAAGTAATTGATTTATTTCATTCTGGTTATCATTAAATTATTTAGCAAATAGTTGGATATTAAATACAGAAATGTTTTTCTTCAGCTATTATTTCCATTCCTAAAGTAATGACATTTGTTATTTTGTTGGTATCTCCTTGTTGATGAGGAGCTTTATGCTTTTGCATTTTACACAATACACACATTCCTGAGCTGCATCACCAGCAAGAGTTCCAGTTCTACATGTTTTTTTTTTTCCCAATGTCCTCTTCACTTGCATTTCATTTCTTCATTTTCTGTCAGAAGAAAATATGTGAATAACCTTGGGATTAAATGAAACAAATCCACATTAACACCCTTACAATAAGGAAAAATACCCATGGGCTGGATTATGTGGATTTAGAGTGACAGAAAATTGACAACATTGTTTATTAAAACTCCAGAAGAAGGAGTGAAAATGAATTCTGGTTTGTTTGTTTGTAAATATTTATTTATTTCCAGGCTTGTGTGTTCAGTTTTGGGCCACTCACCACAAAAGGGATATAGAGGTGCTGGAGTATGTTTGAAGAAGGGCCATGCAGCTAAGTACAGAGAGATATGAAACCTCACCAGATCCCATTTCCATTTCTAAAAACCTGTATTTAGGCCTCGAGTTGAATACAGTGTTTGCTAAATTAAGACATGTCATGGAATCATTTAGGTTGGAAAAGATCTTTGAGATCATAAAGTCCAACTGTTAACGAGACACTGCCAAGTCCACCACTGAATCATGTCCCTAAGTGCCACATTTCCATGTTAGAAAAGGATCTGAAAGTCAAAAGGCATGTGGCTTTTTTGTGACATGCAATGGTAGCTGTCCTCACCTAGGGCCACAGTGCTTCATCCCCTAAAGGCACATTTTAGGTCTTCTGATTGCACAGTATCTTTAGGATCAACATCCCAGATTTATAAGGATGGCCTAGTGCCCTTGTTCTTTGATAATCCTTTAGACAGAGAAATTTGAGGTGAAACCTGCATAATTTCTATTTATATCTTCTTGCTATCCTTGAAGGAAGCCTAGATTATTCTGGAGGGGAAAAAAACCCCACCCTTCACTCTGCTATCAACATCCATCATACAGGTTTCCCAACATTAAAACAAACCTTGTTAGCAGAAAAAGGCTGAGTATTTTCAAGAAAATTGCTAGAAGTGTTAAGACTTTGAATTTTAGTTGGATCTTCTTGCTTTCAGAAATATTCTAGTGTCTCTAAATATTCAGAATCCAACTCCAGTGCTTACTAAGTCTTTTTATTTCAGAAGAGTTAAGGCTTTTTCGGAACTGTTTGAATGGGAAGATAATCTGTCTATAATTTCTTCTAAACTGTCCCTGTGGTTCCTGTACACAGCTTACCTGGCAGCTAACATGGGTATTTTTTCTTCGCAAGGACACAATGACACAGCTATCAAATTTCAAACATGATTTCTTTTTCTAATGCATAAAGATGCTGGCATAAAATCACAGTGTTTACAAAGTCTAGTTTTTAGTATTAGCCACAAGGACCTGATAAGAGGCTTTTCTTCCAGCTGTGCTGAGCTGTGTCCTGAGCTGTATGTTGGTGATTGCTGCTCGGATGAAATCTATGAAATCCTGCAAGTCTGAGGATGTGGTATTTGTACATATACCAATTTGGCTATCTTTGCCCTCTTAGACTTTTTAAAATTTGAAATCTTGAGCAGCTGGGCACTGGGAAAGTTTCCTTTCTGTGGTTGGAAGGCACAATATATCCCATAAAAATTAATGATAAAGTATTACTAAACTCTTCCTTTATAGAGAAACTGCTTGTTTTCAGAAACTGGGATGGGGAGGGGAGGCAGCCAAGAATTTAATTTGCTTGATTTTATTGGGAGTGGTTAAGCTATCAAGGAAGCAGAAATAGTCCTTTTTTTCTACAATATTTCTTCTCCTGACCTGAAAAAGTGACACACACTTCTAATCAACCTCCACCTCACTGGATCTCCTGTGGTCCAGCCACCTACCCCTGCAGCAGCAGGAATGAGACAAATCCTTGCAGAAATGGATCTGCTGGATGGCACCTCCTGCATGGTGGTCTCTGACCCCCAATCCTTCCCACCCACACAGCAATCAGCGTCTGGGGCAATGTAGTGGGTCAGAGCATTAACATTATCCTTCCTAAAGCACTCATGGAGTTTTTACTGATTTTAGACATTTTAAATGGGCCTATTTGTCTACTCCATGTTCCAGAAGTTTACGGTTTTCTGTCTTTTCAGCATTTTGTCCAAACCAATGCAAGATCCAACTAACAAATCCATAGAACTCTCCACATTGACCATCTTTTTTCCTTCATCAAATTTAGAAACAGTGATATTGACAAAACATTTGGACTGTGATAGTTTTTCTGCAGCCATTACTGGGGCTTCCTGCCCAACATCATAATTTCTGACAAAACTTTAAAGCTCTAGAGTGTTTTGTCTATTTTCTATCATGTCCTGAACTTTCCCTATGCTAGGGATGTTCTGGGAGGGAGCACTCTCACTGTCCTGCTCCAGTCTCTTCCTCTATTATGCCTTGTATACTTTTTAGAAAACATATTATCAAGTATTAAGGAACACTGTAAACTGATTTAATTTACCTAACTCAGGAAGTAATAACCTCCAAACACCACACAGTCCACACAGCAACAAGTACAGAATTCTTGATTTAAATTTAATATTAAATACAGACATGTGCCTTGGCAGCAGAGTTCCTCACAGACTGCAGATCCTGGTCATACCTGCTGTAAGAAACACCATTATTAGCACTTTTTGACCACAGCCTGTAGAAAGATCCAACTCATCTCTTAATTCTGATTTCTGGCATTTTCTTAGCTGACATAGAATCAAAGAATCATGGAATGATTTGGGTTGGGAGGCACCTTTAAAGGTCATCTAGTGCAACCATCCTACCATGAGCAGGGACACCTTCGACTAGAGCAGGTTGCTCCAAGCCCCATCCAACCTGACCCTGAGTGCTCCCAGGGATGGGGCATCCGCCAGCTCTCTGGGCAACCTGTGCCAGTGGTTTTTTACCACCCTCGTTGTAAAAAACTTCTTCCTTATGTCTAGCCTGAATCTACCCTCTTTTAGTTTAAAACCATTACCCCTCATCCTATTGCTAAAAAGTCTGTCCCCATCCTTCTGATAAGCCCCTTGTAAGTACTGAAGGGCCACAATAAGGTCTCCCCGGAGTCTTCTCTTCTCCAGGCTGAACCACCCCAAGTCTCTCAGCCTTTCCTCACAGGAGGGGTGCTGCAGCGCTCTGATCACTTCTGTGCCACCCTGGACACGCTCCAGCACGTCCATGTCTTTCCTGTGCTGAGGGCTCCAGAGCTGGATGCAGCGCTGCGGGTGGGGTCTCAGCAGAGTGGAGCAGAGGGGCAGAATCTCCTCCCTGCACCTGCTGGCTGTGCTGCTTGTGCTGCAGCCAAGGACATGGGTGGCTTTCTGGGCTGTGAGCGCACTTATCGGCTCATGGCTGTGGCCGGCTTTTCACCTGCCAGTACCCCCAAGCCCTTCTCCGCAGGGCTGCTCCCAAGCCCTGCATCCCCAGCCTGTGTTGGTACCAGGGGCTGCCCTGACACAGGTGCAGGACCTTGTTGCACTGGCCTTGTTGAACCTGGTGAGGTTCTCATGTGCTCATGGGGCCACTTCTCCAGCTTGTCCAGGTGCCTCTGGATGGGCTCCTGCCCCAGGGGCATCAGCCGCACCACTCAGCTTGGTGTCATCAAGCTGATGACCTACACCCCGATAGTTTGTTAAAGCTCAGCTGCTTACAGTTACACTTCCTGTTTTGCTAAGCTGCTGATAGTGCTGTCTTGCATTGCTGTTGATGTCACCTGTGCAATACAGCAAGACTTATGAAAGCAGTGAAGAGCATTAATAATACATCTAAAACCCACCTGCCCCCCTCCCTTTGTGAGGAAGCAGGGAGACCCGCTCTGTTTGCACTCTGCCTGGCTCTAAAAAGTGGTACTTGGGAAGCACTGAAATTTGTTGTTTTTCAGCACAGAGGAGCAGAGAGGGCATTTGAGTCCTCAGCAGGGAAGGAGCAAACCTGCTGGGCAGCTGTGGCAATTCCAGTGTCGCTCCATCTTACCAGCCTGCTTGCCGCCGTGTCCTGCCCACCCCATTGTGGAGCAGCACGCCGTGGTTTTCCCCTCCTGCAGCTTACCCCCAAGTGTGCCCTGTGCCCCAGGGTCACTGTGCTGGGGGCTCCAGGTCTTGCTGTATGAAAATGCCAGTGCCAGCGAGCGCCCCTGTCAGCGTGACAGCTGCAGCCAGCATGCTCTGCCACAACCTGCCACTACCAGCAGTTAAACTGATTTCCAAACAGTTTACTTCGGGAGGATGTGTCACCAGAGAGAAAAAAAGACGGAGCAAAAAGAAGGGGTGCATTTCTTTCTGCCTTTTAGTTGAAAAAACACTTTGGGGAGTTTTCCCTGATCCAGTTTTCCTCCTGTGCCGTGGCCGGGTACAGTGTCAGCGCCTTCATCTTGGTGCGTCTGGACAGCTGCTGGTCCCCTGTGCCACGCATCCTGTCCCGCCAGCTCCAAGTCACGCAAAGGGCGCCTGCGCTCTGCTGAGGTCGGGGTGGAAGGCAGCGCCGCAGAGCTGGGAGCACAGGCGGGGGATGTAGGAAGCAGCTGCCGCTGCAAGGCTGGACGCTCACTCTGCAACTCCAGCTCAGTGCAGTGCCCCTCTGCCCCCCAGGCGAGGTCCTGACATCGGCTTAGGAACTGGGGTGGGAGCAGTGCTGGCTCTTTGCAGGATCCCAGCACAGAACTCTGTAGCGGAGGTTAGGATGCCGTCGCACCAGGTCCACGCTTGTGGAAATGCCAAGCGCGCCCCTAAGCCAGGCACCCAGAGCAAAGAGCACCCACCCGGCTGCCATGCTGCAGGCAGACCCTGAGCGCCTCTCGCTGGGTCTGCAGAACAGCAGGGATGAAAACTCAAGCGGTTGGTAGGTTGTATTTCAGAGGTTAGACTTGTGTTCCTGCGGTCACAAGGGCCAGGTGCCGCAGGAAGGACCAGAGGAGATGACGGCGGATGGCAAGCCATAGAAATGTTGGGGTAGGCCTGAGCCGGGAGATGTGGTTTCGTGAGCCACTTTGATCCACGTGGCAGCATCGTCAGGTTGGGGCGTAGAGTGAAGAGGAGTGACGTGACAGACTAGCCGTGTGCCTGCTGTCCCATCCTGTCCCGGGGCTGCTGTGCCCTGTGCCTCTCTGCCGCGGACCTGGTGTTTCCGCCTGCCTGGCAGCCGCTTCTGCATTCCCCTCTCTTTCCCTGTTGTGCAGCTAATACAAAAACTTGACTTGTCCCTGCCTGGCCACGTGTCAGCGTTTTGTGTCGCTGTGGGGCAGCCAGCGGCCAGTGCAGCCTGGCTCTGATCCTGCTCTGCTTTTCCTAGGCTTGCTGCAAGCCCCCTCCTCCCTGGGTGGTCCCGTGGGCTCTACCCTTGGGAACCTGAGGGCATTGCTCTGCCTGTTCCTGTGCCTCAGGGGCAACGCGCAAGCACCATGCAGCCTGGAAATGGCCCGTACAAGAAAAAGCAAGTTGTAGGCAGATTGACTCTGAAGAGAGGAGCCCGTCAGCATAAGCAACGCTAGCAGGCTGCAGAGAGAGCCGCTCGGCATCGTGGCCCATCCACAGTGGTATCGCAGCAGCTAAACTCTCCCCGGCTCACCTTGCCCCGTGTGCCGGGCACGAGCTCTCAAGGCTGGCTGCAAGACAGGCCCTCGGCCTTGCTGCGGGGCTTGCGTCAGAGGTGGCACCGAGCGCGCTCCCGGCTCCGCATGCCGCCTGGCTGCCCCCTGAAGCTGCCCACCATCTGGAGCTCGGCCCATGGGAGCGCTGCTGCAGAGACCCCCACGTGTGGCCAGGGGGGCTCTTCCCCTCGAGGGAGGCCCGTGTGCCCGGTTTCCCTCTCGGACGGTGCTGGGTGCCCTCCCCGGGCTGGGCCGTGGTGCAGGACCTTGCTGCTGCAAAGCCGCAGCAGTGGCTGTGTGGTGTCAGCTCTCCCGGCACGGGCCTGGGATGGCTCAGCTAGTCACACTGGTTTTAGAGCAACCGGTAGGGAATTTCACACTTATGGAATTATTGTGGCATGAGCACTTCAGCGCTTCATTTCTCTTCTCTTCCTTTTAATTTTGTCTCATAAGCTCGTGTAGTCTCCCTGTTCAATATTATTGTCAGCTCTTCCTCTCGCAAGAGAACGCCTGAGCTTGCTGCCTGCTAGCAGAGACCAAGCATGTAGCTCAGCGCACAGAGACCTGGGGTTTAAGAGGCTCCTAGAAAACACACGTTCAAAGGCTCGCTCCCGAGGGATGCTGACTGGTGCCACCTCCGAGGAATTTCAGGCTACGCCTAACCTCCTGGGACACCACACCCATTAGCCCAGGACCTTCTGTGTTAACAAACCCCAAGCGATGTACACCAAGCAGCACGCGCCGCGGCAGGCAGGGTCACCTTCTGTGTGCCACACACCACGTACCCTGTGCGATGCCTTTCCCGGAACCACAGCAGCCCCCGAGGGCGGCTACGGCTGATGCTGCCCCGGTCGCTCCTCTGCCAAGCGGCAACGCTGCCCTGGCCCTGCCCGCCTGTGGCAAGGCCTGACCTCAGGGGAACAGCCGGCGTTTCACTGTCTGGATGCGCGAACAGCCACGTGAAGCCGTGGGCCCAGCTTCACTTTTGCAGATATGAGCCAAAAGTTCTTACGTGCAGGCACAGGGGCTGGCCCTGAGCTGCAAGTGGGGTGAGGTGTAGCTGCCCTTACCATCGCTCAGCCTGTTCTTCCCTTGGGTGATTAAATAAACGTCGTTTTCCGTTGCATCACTGCCTGCAGGTGCTCCCCTTCGTTCAGCCTGGTGCCCTAGGAGTTAAAGTAGGCTGAAGAAGAACAGGATTTCACAGGGCACTCAGGCTGTCCCGGCATTTCCCTGGGACACAGGGTTTACCTCCAGCCACGGACGCAAAGAAGCTCCATTCAGCTTCCCCTCACGAGAGCCACGGGTGAATCGTTGGCCTTTACACAGCTGCGGAAAACAGCACCTTGGCAAAAACTGCACAACACTGCTGTGCCGGGATTTCCGAGAAAAGTTCTCGTGAGCTGCGTTGTGTCACTAAAGGGCGGATGGTGAAAACGAAGCTGCTGAAGGGTGCTCAGATGGAAAGCTGAGGTGCCTGCAGGATGCTTTTGCTGTGGCTGCTTTATCTGCTTCCAAAAGTTTTCTCGGTCCTCACACTCTTGAGCAAGGGAGAACGGCGGCCCTAGAGGGAACCTCCTGTTTGCCTTGCCAGTGACATTAGGCAAGAATCTCCACCCCTTGTCAGCCTGACTGCAGCCCCTGGGGCTTTGCAGAGGAAGGAGCCCACAGAGCTGCTCTCGGAGCTCTGCCCTGCCTGGCACGCTCGCTTCCGTAGGTGGATGCCCAGGTGCGGGCTGCAGCTTGAGCCACTACCGTTTCAGGGCCTTGCTCTGACACACAAAACGGGTGTCGCTGCATGAGCTGGCTTCGCGTCTGCTGCACGGCCGCGATTTACACTAACTTGTGGGCATGGTGGCAGCTCACTTGATGGTATGTGGAAGGCTGAGAGGTGCCAGTCAAGATCCCCTAAACCACGTTTCCCTGCTTTCATCTTCCCTTCCTTCGCTAGGAGCATTTCGCTTCAAAGGCGTCCTGGCCTGGGGAGCATTTTCCCTAAGAGAAAAGACTTCTTGCGAAGCAGAGTTCAGTCTCAGACGGTGAGGAGCCAAAGCTGCAGGAGGCAAAGTACACCAGTGCGAGCAGAGCTGCCCTGGCTGGTGGCACGGCACCGGGCACTAGCTCCATTTTTACTGTCTGCCTTGTTGAATTCATGCCTTTCCTGTGATGAATGGCATGGTGTGACATTCAGCCACAGATAAGGAGAACAAAGGCTGCAGTCAGCAGAGGGAATCACATGAGTGGGGTTCCCAGAGATCTGCCAAATATAACTGAATGTTGGCTGAGCTCTATAAAAAAAATAAACAAAAAGGCACCCAAACCTCAAACCCATATTGAGTTTTGTTTTCTGATTATTGAAAAAGAACGAGCAACTTCTGTGTGATGCTGGATGAACTGATGAAGACACAAGTGCGTTCTTAGACTCTATGCTGTAGCAAGTTTGGCCGCAGCTTAAAGAGGACGTAGCCTCCTCCTTTTCTGACTTCAGCTAAAAGCCCTTCTTACCCCTACTCAGGACTAAGCAGTTCATCTGTCTCTGGATCTGTCAGATATGTTCACCTGTTGGTATTTCCTGAAACAAATTAAATGAGATTTATCATAGCAATTAAAAAAAAAAAAAAAAGAAGGCAGAATCAAAATCTCAAAGATAGGGATTTTTAAGTTTATGGAAAATGTGGTGGTTGCTGGGACAAAACTAAGGGCACTCGAAGGGAGAATGGGAATCTAGCTTCAAATCACTTCAAAACAGCTTAGAGCATGTATTCATGTTTGTCGGAAAACTTTCTGCCAGACCAAACCATAAAGATGTGCATGGTCCCCAACAGTTCAGGGCAAGCAGCTGGAGGGGGCAGGGGGATGAGGTATGAGACATGAGGGTCATGTGGAAGAACCAACCCTCTCTTAGCAGAGCTACTTCACAGCAAGGCTGATAGGGGTGATCAGGCTCTACTGGCCTTTGCAAGTATTTCCAGGCACTCTTAACATGTGAAGAAAATGTAAGACTCCTGTGAGTCTGCCAGAGTGCATTTTTTTCGACCTGAGCTTTTAGGGAAGTGTCTCTAAAAGGGAAAACATGATTTCTTGCCACAGGGCCTGGGCAAGGGTCTGTCTTGGAAGAAATGCTTAAGGAGTCTTAATATCTGTGCAACGCAGCTTGTGGCTAATAAGAAGAGGTTTCTTAAGTAATGTTCTTGCTGGATGCAGGAAACCTTCTGTGTTTCTAAATGGCAAAACACATGCCTAAGTGATGAGCCCGCATACCCTAGTACAGAGGGTCTGCCCTGCTGCTTTGTACAGCTTCGCACCACATTCCCTACCTCAAGCCTGCTTCCTACTTTAGAGTTTGTCTGTGCAGCCAGTGGGCTGGTCAGCCTGCTTGTATTGTTGCCAGACCTGCAGCACTGAAACAATAAAGATGATGTTAATGTTCCAAACTAGTATTTACTCTGTGAATAAACTATGTATATGGAATGCCTGAACCCTGCCAGGGTCTCAGTGGAAGAACAGTCATAACCACCCATATTGCACAGAGCACGGAGATGGTTGAAGTGTAAAGGAAGGAGGTGAAAGCTGAAGACTTTTGGAACAGTTCTATAGAGACTTCTTTGTGGCATAGGGCACACAAGTATCTCTTTCTACTATACTTTTTAACAATACCTGTCCTCTTTAGTTGACCTTTTTTTTAGAGGTCACTTGTAAGACAATGGCTAAAAGTATCTCAGCAAATAAGCTCCCTGTATTTACTCTACCATCCTCAACTTAGTAAGAGTTCTTATTAAGTGCGGTTCTGCACCATATAGAGTTGTTGCAATGAAAAATAGACTACAAGTGCTGTGCAATCAAACACATAGGAAGCCATATAAATGCATCATATGCAAAGCTAGTGCAGGACAGATCTGCAATTGTATCAACCATTCATCCCTTCTCCATGTAGAAGTATGTATATTAAAGAGACACTGGAAGGGTAATAATCAAGAAATATTTTTTTAAAAGAAATGCCTCTAAGGAAACATTTCTGTGGTTTGGGCATCATCCCATTGGAGCTAAAGGGAATTGCTCTTTTTATGGATGTGCTTTGGCTCAGACACTTTGAACTGTTCTTTGTTTGCTTGACCCTTTCCTGCTGGAGAGTAAGTAAGAAGTCATTCTTCATTCGTAACACTAGAACTTTCCAGGCCTTTAATTTTCTGGCTTGGTTGCAGTAGCCGTACCAGTTACTGTTGTTTTCCATTCCTGTAAAACTTTCTCTTGTCTGTAGATACCATTGTGCCTTTCAGCACTTCATTGAGAAAAGCGAAGATGGCAAAGTGGTCCAGAAGTGGTCAAAGAAAAGCCATGCCATGGCAAACTGGCATGGCAAGGTCTTGTGTTTCTCAGCAAGTGCAATATCAAGCAAGAGTCAAGCTCTGAATTTGCAGCGGGCACCTTCACAGATTTTCAGACAAGACCCAAAGTTGTCCTGTGACAACCCTGAGATGTATCTCCCACCTCCCTGAGAAATCTGCATCAAAGGACATCAGATCAGTTCATTTGACAGTGACCTGAAGGCAACCTGGAAACCAGAGCCCTCCCAGCTACAGCTACACCTCAGCAGCGGTGCAGGCATGCATCCAGCCCTCACAACAGGCTTTCAGTAGCGCAGCTGTACTCTTAGGGGTGTGGTGATGTGATGTGCTGGTAAAAACCCTGATGCCGGAGTTAAGAAGGCGAAACTGCCCCCTCTTCTACTACAATTTAGATAACTTTAGGGGTTGAAAGTAGTTTTATGCAGTCAAAAGCCTGTTTTTGCAACACATAAACCTTTTATCAGAGTCAAGGAAATGCAGCATCAATATATATACAAATGCATATTGATATATGCAACTCACAGAGTCCGGCAAACACCGACTCTCAATTCCGGTAGCTATAAAGGATTACTTGCCTGCCAGCACAAACACCCGTTAAACAAATACTCCTCAGGCACTTTGCTGTATCTCACACTTTGATGCTGTGAAAACCTGCAGTCTTGGTTGGCTTGGTCCAGCTTTTCACCAGCTCCACTTCCTAGGGAGAGTGTTACTGGAGTGTCATTTGTGTTCAGAAGTGCCTCTCCAATTACTTTCATGTTCACCTTTACTGGTAGTGGGCTAGTGGGCTAGGGGACTTCTCCACAGCCCTGTAGAGCTCCAGCAGAGGCCCACTGATGCCATCAGAATCACCTTTATCTCATCCATAGCTCACAGTAAGCAGGAGCAGCCCTTGCCTCTCCTGTTCATCCAGAACAGCTCCAGACACCTCCATCCTCAGGAAACCTGTTTGTAAGGATGTAGGTACCCAGTTAGATGCTTGTGGGCATTTGCCTACCCCCCAGAACTGCTAGCACCTAAATGCCTTGCAGATAAAAAGCCCAACAGAGCAGCTCCGGCTTGAGGGCTTGCCTTTGGATGTGAAAATTAAAACTCAGGTGAGCACAGAGGTGGAACAGGTACTATGAGGTTCTGAAGGAATACCTGTCCTCTCTCCAGCTGTTCCCTTACATGGGGAACACTGTGGAAAAAGGTGGTTTCAGATCACTGGACATCAATAAAGTTTGCACCTGTCACAATGTCTGTGTGTTTATTTATTTCAGCGACCTTTCTGTAAAACTGTGTTCTTCCATAGGAAATAGAATGTTATTGTCACAAAAATATTTTGGAGCCAATAGAAGCCCTTGGCTATGTAAGTACCAACAACCAATTACAAGCTGGGAAAAATAACACGAGGCTGTGAAACCCAGCTGTATCAGATTTTAATCATCTATATTTCTCACTTATGTCAGCACTTGGATCAGTCACAGTTTCAGAAAAACCCTACATGGTGGGACCAAGGCTGCTACAGGTCAATAGTGCCAAATCAGGAGCTGGTTTTTTGGTTCACTGTCATCTCTGAAACAAAATACACACACACAAGAAAAAAAAAAAAAAGGAAAAAAAAAAGAGGAAATACTTTATTTCAACTTACAATGATTTACATATTTTTTTTTACTAAAAAATCTGAGTTATGAAAAGGGAGGGAGAGATACAGTGCCAGACACAAAATGGATGAGAGATGGTGGAGTTCCACATGGGAAACCAACACAACGTTGTCCGAAGAGTGTCAGATGCTGCAGCTGGTCTTCCTGTGCTAATGTAGGACAGATTCAGCCATGTAGCTGGTGTGCAGTTCCTGCCCAAGTTCAGATCATGGCTGTGCTTACAGCTGTAGATTGCTAGAGCACAAGCACTGGCTGCGTGCTTGTGTATAAAAAATGGTACAAACACACTATCTGTTTAAAAAACCAACCAACCAAACAAACAAACAAAAGCAGCAGAAAGCCTTGTTTCCTTAAAGGGATCACAGGAAAGCATCTGAACAAGATTTGCTGTGTGGATGGGGATGCACTTTCTACAATTACTACGAAAGTGTCTAGGATTACATACTCGGGGTCTTCTGCAAGGGGAGAGATTCAAGCTGAAGCTCCTGCTCTCAATGAGACAAAGAAAAGATCTGGCTTTTGATGGATGCCTAACACCCAGGCTAGAAAGTTGACTACTGGTGCCTGCATCCCCCTGAGCTTTACAGAATGGAAGTCAGGAGCAAACTTTGCATAACACTGGAAGGGAAAACAAAAATCCCAGTGTTTTGCTATAAAAAGACACTCACACTCACCCTCACACTCACCCTCACCCTCACACTCACCCTAACCCTAACCCTCACACTCACACTCACACTCACATCCACACTCACACTCACCCTCACACTCACCCTCACACTCACCCTCACCCTCACACTCACATTCACACTCACCCTAACCCTTTATATATCCAGTTAAAATCCCAGTAAAAACATAGTAAAAACTATGATTTGATCTCTAACCCAAAGCCTGCTTCAACCGTCCCCACTCCTCCCACTGCACCGTTTCTTCTCTGTAGGGAAACATTTTGTTGGGGAAATAAAATTTCACCTGTTTCCCCCACCAGCACACGTAGAGTGACCATGATGTTGCAATTGGTACGCACATGCTACTGACTTGCAAATGATCTGTCTGGCTACCCCCTCAAATTGACAACTATGAACGTGGCTGGCTATGATCACAGAATCATGGAATCACAGAATCATAGAGTTGTTCAGGTTGGAAAAGATCTTTAAGGTCATCAGGTCCCAGCTGTAAACCTAACACTGCCAAATCCACCACTAAACCATGTCCCTAAGTCCCACATTTCCATGTCTTTTACAAACCCCCAGCGATGGTGGCTTAACCACCTCTCTGGGATGCCTGTTCCAATGCTTGGCCACCCTTTCAGTGAAGAAATTTTTCCAAATGTCCAATCTCAACCTCCCCTGGCACAACTTGAGGCCATTTCCTCTTGTCCTGTCGCTTGTTACCTGGGAGAAGAGACTGACCCCCACCTGCCTACAGCCTCCTGCCAGGCAGCTGTAGAGAGCAGTAAGGTCCCCTCTCAGCCTCCTCTTCTCCAGGCTAAACAACCCCAGTTCCCTCAGCTGCTCCTCATAAGACTTGTACTCCAGACACTTCCCCAGCCCTGTTGCCCATCTCTGGACACACTCCAGCACCTCTGCATCCCTCTTGCAGTGAGTGGCCCAAAACTGAGCAAAGGATTTGAGGTGCAGCCTCACCAGTGCCAAGACCAGGAGGATGGACAGCAACAAAGATGGATATTGCAAAAACCAGCACAAAAACCAGAAGTAGTGCATTCATCTCTTCCCAGATTTTGTCTGCTTTCTTTTCCTTCATCTCTTGTGAGAGTCATTCCTCTCCTTACTCATGTTTCCTGTGACAATAGTTTCTTTTCCCTGGCTTCTCTCCAGTTTCCTTCAATGATAATTGTCCTTTCCCCTAGAAAATTTCTGTAGTTTCCACCACTGACTTTACTGTGGACCTAAAAGATGACTGTCAGCCACAGCTTAGCACTGTTTTGCAGTTGTTAATAAGCTGTTTCTTATAAAGTAGGAGAAAGGAAAAATTAAACTTACACTAAATTTGACTACATTTACTGTCCTTACTCCTTCTTGCGCTCAAAGGAATTTCAGACACTTGTCATGCAGCAGCCACAGTATTCGGATCACAACTGCATGCTCGAAGCCTAAGACCCTGCTAGTAGATGCTTGTGATATTTCTAGTCTCTGCATCTATTAGGTTGTACCACATGCTAGCAGAGACACAGTATCACAGAGAGCAGATAACTCCACTGAAGTCCCCTAGCAAGTATTCTCCTGTCCTGCCTTCCACTGCCCTTAGGGAGTTGTGGAAACAGGGTACTGTGAGTTTAGCTGGTATCCAATTTAAAGCAACAGAAAGGGAAAAGACCACATGGCTGAGACTGCGGGCTGTTGACACCACATTTAGAGAATGCAGACCGGTTGCTCTACTCATAGTTTCTTTACATGACTAAGCAAACAGATATAGAAGAGGCCTATGACCTCCTCCTCTTGCTCAGAACCAGTATCAGGCACACCACTAGAGTACACAGTATTTTAATATTTTTTCATAGATATAATACCCTTCAGTGTAACATTCACAAAGATCATTTTGACAAAGTTAGAAAATAATGTATGAATTCCTACAGCATGGAATATTGTTATTTTTCACCTGCTCTTGAACCTTACCACGATAATCACAAGCACAAAGGTGGCTAAAAATCCATGTGAAATACTGCTATATTAGCGAGCACCTCATGTAACCTTCTCATTCGCCAAAGTAATGTAAAACCAATCTGTATTGTGCTACTGAAAACCAGGTCTTGATCACAGATAGGCACGTGTGCCAGAACCACCTTCTAAGCCATAAAAGATGGTTATCAGAAAAGAAAGGGATTGCATTGTCTAAATTGGCACTCATGATACAAAACTGACAAGCCAAAACAGCTCTAGTTTTATGTTTACCAATTCACTCTGCAGCAGCCAGTACAACCCCTAACTTCACTGTTCCTCATGCTTTCTTATGGGAAAGTGTTTTGCATTCTTCAGGAAAATGATGTTGTATAAAGAACAGGTAATGAAGGCAAGAACAGATTGACAGGTGTGGGAGCAAGGTGACTGCCTATATTCAGAGCCAGAAACAAAGTTCTTCATCCCAGTGAGATGCACTCTAAGATGATTAACCCCAGCTAACCAGCAGAGGAAACAGAAGTTTGTTGTAGAAAGGGAAGAAAGACCATTGCGTTCTGACCAGATTTCTCCCAAGTACAAAGGAGAAGAAGCAGTTTAAAAACAAATAAAGAAGTGAATATAGCAATGCCTAAAAATGCAGTTTATCCACACCATCTACATTTCTTTTTTAAAAGCAAAATTGGATTACATAATAACATCTTTTAAACAGACCACCATATTTGTTTATAAAAACGTCAATGTTATTTTTTTTAACAATATTTTTCAAATGGATGAGTCCATAAATGATTCAAAGGGGCGCCAATGCCTCGGTCGTACAGAGTAGCATAACCAAAAGTGCAAACCACAACCACAGACACATATCCAAGTCCCATGTCAAAAACCCTAGGGCTCTCCTTTTGCTACAGGTATATGCCCCAGACCTACCTTCCAAGCAAAACTTACAAGCACTGCCTTGGTGCAAACACTAATTTACTTCAGCGATCTTGTCTACCTTATTGTTTTCCTTCTTAATCAAGTTTTCTGATTTTTTCCATGGAAAGTGAGAAGGGAAAAGTATGAATTTTTGAAAAGAAATCTAAAGAAGATAGGAGATGAAGACTCACTCTGCGCCAGTCATGGCATTTTAGAACCTGTAGCTTTAAAATAACAGCAGACCTTCAATCTCCTCTCAGAAAGAGGCCTGTTTGGACAGAAATGCTCGGTCTTGAACGCTTTCTTAAAAACCTTAACAATTACACAAAAGAACTCCTCTAAGGGGTGTCAGGGCCCTTCTTCATTTAGATGGTTCTTTAATTCTAATTGTGGTAATGCTTCCCTACTGACGCATATGAAAGTTGCTGTCTGCGCGAGGCAGCCTTTGGCAGCCTGAAACTGGGAGTGAACAGAGTGGTTCCGTCACTTGCTCCACATTTCATTTGCTGATCCCTTGATTAAAAATCTACTGGTGAAGGTTATCTCAAAAGCAATGTAACTCTTTCTGCCAAACACACTAGAAAGATTAACAGTCATCGGCACTAGTCTTGAGTCATAGACAGTCTGTTAAGAGCACCACAGAGAAATACAAAGTCTAGATAAGCAGCAGATCCTGTGAGTCTGAAAAATGCATTCTTAAATGTGATGGCAAGCATCCTAAGCATCTACAGGGAACCATGATGGAGGCAGATCCAATGACTGGCAGCAGAGGAAGCAATTCCTTTGCAAAATTCCAACAGCAAAAGAGGCAATTCCTTTTGGGATGGTGTTCCAAAGCAGTTTGGGACAGTCTGCCTCTTCACTGTACTTTTAAAATATGAACTCTCCTTATGTTTTTTTCTTAGATCAATCATTTATCATGAAAAATCAACAAAGTTTTGTTGATGTTAGATTGCAAGATAAGGATTGCAATTATACTAAATGTAACAGGCACTTTTTTTTCTGTCTGGTTTTCTTGCTGCTGGACAGAAAGTTCCATATTTTAAGTGTACTCATGCACCTTTTCTGCCTTGATTTGAAATCTGAGAGGAAAAGGGCAAAAAAAGCAAATGGCATAGCAAGCACATTTGAAATCCTCATCTCTACCTCAGGCTGGAAGACCTTTTAAATACAATGCATTTCCTAGCGGTTTAACTGATGAGTTGTTGGCTGGTTTTTTTCTGCCACAGAAGAGGGCCATCACTCCCCTACAAACAGGGAAAGAATAGATGCCCAGAGGATGTTGACTCCACTGGGAGAGAGACGAAGGGAAATAAATGTAACTTATAATGTAGGAGAAAATTAATACAAGATAAAAAGGTAACAAAGTGAAAGTCAAAGAATGGTATGTTCTTTGGATAACATCTTAAGGATTTCAAAGACAGGAAGAAAAAGATTTATGTCAGTTTTGAAAGCTGTTTGTTTACTTGAAGGGAAAAACAAGGACAGATTATAGTGATTTGCACTTGGGGATAGCTGGAAAGAAACCTGGAGCTTTTTCAGTTTCAAGACTTGTACCTGTAGCCTGTGTAGCCTGTGTCCCAGCAGCCAGTAGCCAGATTTCTTCAGCTGTGAGAAAGGTTACAACTGAAGTGGAGACTTCTCCTAGATTACTCAGTTCTCATCAAAAAGCAGCACATTTTTGCTAGAGCCAGGCAACAGCAGAATTAACATATAAACTATAAGCTGCAAAAACAATAATAAAGTGCAGCTAACACATGCAAGGACCTCTAATACAGAGCTTGAGAGAGGTAGGTACCTGCAGACTCACCACTGTTCCTGGAAAGAATGTAACCGTGTAAGAGTATGAATGGGGCACAAAGAGAACGGGTTTAGAGGCCACCTTTAAAAGCCCACTGCAGAAGTCTGAGACTCAAAGGCTTTTGTTAACAGAATGAATCCAATCATTATGTTGCCTCACATTTAAAATCTCCTACACTGCTCAGTTCGTTACAGCACACCTGCATAAACCTATCTCCTTCCTCTGTACGAACACCAAGATTTAGCTTGTAAACCTCCTTCTATGCACTTCATCTTCCCTGGATCTTGTCTGTGCTGCATCCATCTTTCCCAGAACACCAGAGCACTGGGAAAACATGTTCCCTGAGGAAGCCTGACTCTGCCCACCATCTCCTTCTTCTGCGTACATCTCATCATTCTGGACCAGCAGCTATTGGGTAAGACCTACTTAAGGTAAGCTTGCACTTCCATTGATTTTTTTTCTCTTCAATTCAGAGACACGAGTTCAGAGAATGTCACTGCTCTTTTCTAGTGAAAAACACTTGCTTGATTCTCTGTGACAGTTGTCCTCAGCTCCGCTGATTTTTTCCATTGCTCATAACAGGTTTTAAGAATTAACAGACTGCAAATAAGTATTGGAGAAAAAGCCACTGTTCTACAATTGTTTAAATGTGTCTGCAAGGAACAGCCTGCAGACATGCCGGAAAGTTTTGATAACAAGCAGATCTGTGAACACTGTGCTTAACCAAGCCTGGTTTTCCTTGGATTTGTGTCTTGTCTTGTGACTGACTTGAGTCAGCATTGCTGCTAAATGAGCTTAGCTCTTAGTAGGCACAGGAGACTAATCACATACTATGCAGTAAAAGATTTCTGTTGCTGTTTCCATGCAAGAGAGAGAGGTAAGTGACTGTGCAATGGATTCTTCTGTACTGCATGTCTCCTAAAGGTATGGACAGAGCATTTGTAACATCATTTACCTGTGCACTGGATTCTCTTGTCTGACAAAGAATAGAGGCTGGATTATAGTGTTCCTCAACTGCCTGCTTTCACCAAACTCACAACATGACAACTTTGTGATTCCTGTTGTTCTTGAATGTGTCTGCAGGCAAAGACATTATTATGGGGAAGAGTTTCTAACAGGCTCATTTCTTTAGAACCGTGAAACAGTTACAGTAAGTAATGCAGAAGGAACAATTCAACTAGCACAAATGAACTTGGAGAAACTGATCCCAAGCACACAAATGAGGGCAGTTGCGGGCAGCGGAGTGTGAGATGCTGATCTCTCTCTGGCAACCAGCAAGCAGACATGAGGAAATGGAATGAAGCTACATCAGGAGAAGTTCAGATTGGACATTAGGAAAAGGTTCTTCACTGAAAGCGACGTTGATCACTGCAACAGGTTCCCCAGGGAAGTGGTCACAGCACCAAGACCTTCAAGGAGCTTCTGGATGACACTCAGTCAAATGGTTTACTTTCAGGTAGTCCTGTGAGGAGCAGGGAGTGGGACTTGATGATCCTTATGGGTCCCTTCCAACTTGAGATGTTCTATGGTTCTGGTTCTAAATCTTGATTCACATGCCACTCACAGTAAAGCATACCTTAACAACAGAAAAGGGATATAGAAGTTAAGTTCAGGCTAAGTGCTCCGGGTTCTTAGACTGCAGAGCTAAGGTTTTCAAAAGGGACTGGAAATTTTAAAAAAAAAAAACAGGTGAAAAAAAAAAAAAAAAAACACCTGATATCCAGAGAGCGGAGGGCCAGTGTTGTGAAATAATGTCTCTTTCCACACAACGGACCAACACTTCAAGCAAGTTTCACCAGGCCACTAGGCCACTATTCCTACAGAGAAGCATATCCTGACTGCAGAGACTGCAACCATACAGAAAGAGTATTTTAGGATATGACTAAACAGAGGAAGCAATTACTCATATGTAAGGCAGATTTAACAAGGAAAATATCTAGGAAGGGAAATTCCAGGTACCAGATAAAATGCCTGGAGGCAAAAGTATTTTGCCGTCATGCTGATTTACTAACACCTGCTGGGACTTGTTTATGGATAAATGCAAAACAGAGTGACATCTAAATTGGATTAAATTGGATCACTTCTCATAGTAAGGCAGTAGTCTTCCTTGCTAATACTCTACCAAGCATTCTGCACTCATCAAGGCCTTGTTACTCTAACTTAACTCTGCCTTTTGTTTTGGCGGGTGAACCTGGGCAAAGTCAGAACAGGTGCTTGCATTAAGTCATCTTATTGGATAAAGAAATACTTGTTATACCTTATCAAAGATGGCATGGCTTTTCATTTCAAAATGCCCAGAGCCAATACATTAAAATGTGTTCAAACAGTCTGGTCCGTTTGAAAAACATGAATCAGTCCTGCTGTGGTAATTTTCAGGATATGTGATGAAAAAAACAAACTCCCAGGAGTCCCAGCAGAAAGCAAAACAGATCAGCAGGATCCTAAACTACTTCAAACAACCCTATTTAATCTCAAATGCTGTTGGATCAACCAACAGAAAAATCTTTCTAAGAAGAAAAAAAAAAAAAAATTATGAAATTGCATCTTCAAACAAGAAAGGGGATCACCACAAAGGCAAAGTGCAGCTGGAAATTCCCATCTACCTTGCTTTTAGGAGACCTCCTGTGCAGAGAAACAGTGGATAAATAACAGTACTGCTAAAAAGTCTTTGGATACTGCTGTGGCCATACTAGGAAACAGTCTTAACAGCTACTGCTTTCAATCTCCTCATGAAAATGCACAACGTATTTATCTCTCTACTCTCCTCCTGTCTTGAGTTAAAACATCAGAGCAGATTCCAAACCAATGTAAACATAAATAAACTTAAAATAATGTTAAGTGGCACAGAACCTGGATAATTCAATAAATTCAAGGGAGTTTCATAAAAATTGGGGTAGAAAGTTGAACTCAGAAAATCTGGAAGTATGCCGGATTTTGAGACTGCTTTATTGTAATAAAAATGAACATCTGGCAGATTAAATCTATGAATAATAAAGGGAGTAAGGTAATATTTAATAGAACTGGAAGGAGCCAAATATCATTTAGCCACAGAACCTCACTTTGCCATTCTGCAACATGCTGCATAATTGCATAATAATAATTTTATTCATTTGCCAGTAAGAGGCTGGTATACTGCAAAAATGAAGAACTGCTGTTGAAGCACTATTTCCCTGCCTTTCAGCAGATATTTACAATTGCTACTTGTCTGGCATTTCACGTTCACTTGGCTCTGGTTTTGTGTGAATAAATGAATACTCCAGGTTATAGGAAAGGACTGGCTAATTGTACACATGGAAATAAAATGCCCAGGAATGCAAAACAAAATGCAAATTCCTAACATCTTCATTAGCGATGAGCCAAACCAATAGGTCATTTTACATAGCTAAAAGGGAAAGCTGATAACCGGCTTACACCACCCCTACATTATTGTTATGTTAGGCTTTATCCAGTGTATTGGCACAGCTGATTTGTGCCCATTAGCTTGAAACATCTTCACCAGACTGCTCCAAACCATTCTGCTCTCTTTCCATCTCTCATGGGGTGGCTGCAGGAGAGACTTTTGTATGAACTGTCACCAAAGCCAGGCTAAAACATTCCTGGCTAAAAGCTGCTCAAGAAAATCTGGACCTTTGGAAATTACCTTTCTATTAAGACCTGACATTTCTACAAACCCTTCTCTGTTGCTCCCCAGTATGTTAACATTTTTTATACTCCTGGGGGCAGAAACTGAACTTCCCCACCCTTGCTGTGAAATTCTGACTGTATTTTCACTTCTTAAGTGAAATGAAAGAAACAGAACTACATATATAAGTACAAACATATATGTTATACATCTATAATAGATGCAGTTTTTTCACAACATGATGATCCAACAAGGACATCAGGGAACATAAATTATGAACTGCAACTGAAATACATCAATTGTGCTGCCTCATGGTGGGAAATGGCTGATAAAAAGGTTACTCTTATTATTCATCTGTAAGACTGCAGGAACAAAAGCAGTATTTCTGGAAAAAGTACACACAAATATTTGGGGAAGGAGAGGGTGGAACAGAACTTCAGAGCAAGTCTCCCTTTTTTTTGTGACTGTAAAGGTGCCTCTTTTGTTAACCTAAGATTGAAAATAGCTCCATAATAACCATACCACAAATACTTCCATTGCCCTCATGAATTCATTTCATTCCTCAGACCTCACCACTGTCAGAGCCAAAGGGAACAGGTGTCTGTGGTGTCTGCAGGGTCATTGCTCCTGCTTCCAGGAACTGTACTTGTGGAGGTGCTTTTGCAATGCTGACACTTGTTCCTTTCCACTGGAGCTCCGCAGTGAAGTCACCAACTAATTTCACCAAGTCTTCTCAGAATGTCATCAGAAGGCAACCAGCTTTGTCCTTGAAAGCAATTTAACAGTTGAGATTTTTCAGAGACTTTTGTAACCTCCTAGCAATGCTGTCACTGGGAACAGAAGCACTTCCATCTGAGCTAGAGAACATGGATCTGCCAGCTCATGCTGGACTCTGGCTGAATTCTGCTGAATATGACATGGCCCTGCAAAATAGTGCAAGACTTGGGAAATAGGAAGGGTGACTGAGAACAGTTAAATCTGAGAGCACACATAGAAACAAGGAACATACCACCCCACAGATCAATATTTTATATATATATATATATATATATATATATATATATGTATGTATGTATGTATGTATGTATGTATGTGTGTGTATATATATGTATGTATATATATATGTATATATATGTATATATGTAAGGGTACTGTAAATACTGAAACAAACAAACATGGCTGAATGGCTTCTGGCTGTCCCTATCATGCCCAGAACACAGAAATCTCACCAAAAGATTTAAAGGACCTGTGACACTCACTAGAAAGTGTATTTTACAATAAAAAATTTCCATTTGACACATCCGCACAATTACATGCATAAATGCTGGAATTTTACAGTAACCTGCATGTTATCTCATTGTTACAGAATAAAAGATAAAAAATAGTTTAATTTAAGCTTACACATAACTGTTTATCCAGGGCTAACAATTTCCCATTTCCTCTACAGATGAAAACACTTTGGAGATAATCCAGACATTGGTATGTATCTAAACCAAACAGTTTCTCAATACAGCAATCTCAATATAGCACCATGAATGGGTACAGATCAACGGTAGAAGCAGAGTAGCTTCTTTTGGCTTTACCTTACTTGGTAATGGTGTGGAATACTTATCTGAGGAAGCAGAGCAAAAATCATTTGAAGAAAAAGGAGAATTTAAGTGTTAACTGAAGGAACAGCAGTGAAAGATCATTAGAAATGTCTCTATAATTTCTCAAACCATGATGGTGTGATCGTGTCAATGTTGCAATTAGTTTGGCAGGATGCTACGTGTAAAATGCTGAACTGCTAGATAGTTCCATAAACTTGAGTATAAGGGTTATAAATCAGAGTAACAAAAATATCCTTTACAGACACACACTTCTAACTCCAAAGTCCCATTCAAAGTGGCACCTGCTAGGTCTATCTTTTCCTAAGTATTTTTGTAAATCAGCTATTTCATCAGAAGTCTAAAAAGTTCATATTTGAAGTGAAACCCCTTTTAGCATAATGGCATATTTCCTTCTAATGGAATATCAGAGAACTGGTCTTCTTTAGCAGTATTCTTAAACCAGATTAATTTCACTACACAAGCTTGTTTTTGTAACAGACAAAAGTAAGTACAGCCGCTATAACTTCATGTTGTTCTTTTTGTCCAGTCCTATAATAGTTGTTCTAAGTAGAACTTTTAAGAACATTCTTCTAGTCCAGCTATTACTTAATTTCCTACTGTTTAAACCTTTCTACTTTCCCTAAAAAATAATTAAAAATATTTAATTGGAAAGCTTGGGAGCAATAAAGTAGTTTCTGGAAGAGAGACTCTTAACAAATTAACTGTTAACATTTGCACAGTTATTTAAGGAGGACAAGGCTAAATTACTTCTCTGTGCTTCCCACATTAAACTGAAACAGATGTAGATGGAAGAAAGATAAGCGCATGACAAATGAAGACAGGCTCAGAGCCAGAGGCAGGTCTGTCAAGAGCGATAAAAGAGGCAGAGGGAAAGAGTGAAACTTGCAAGACAAAAGCTGTTCTGGAAAACTTAGGCTGGCAGGCAGTCCTGCCTCATTGCTTCTCTCTTATCGGTTCATTCCTGGTTATTAATATGCTGCACCACTCTACTATGCAGAAGCGTGGATGTTTGGTAAGAAAAAACCTTGTTCTGAAAAATTAATGTTATGAAAAGGCAAGCTAGGTAAAGAAAAGGCATACAGAAAAGAAATCACTTGTTGAAGGTTACATGAAGACCTCCAACTTTCCAACTACACTCACTGACAAGACGGACTTTACATTCCTGGTCCTGCATAACATACTGGAACACTGCTGGTCTTAGTAAAAGGTAAAAGAAGTTTTCTTTCACAGAGGATGGCACATCTATCTCTTTAAATAATTTCCTGCTTCTCCAGCTCTCCTTTATTCAGAAACAGCTGCTCATGAACTCTCAAACAGGACCAGAGCAGCAGGCGAATGATCAGAATGAAGTGGTGCAGTTTGTACTGCTATGCCAAACCTTGGCGACTTATTCCATTGAGAAAGGGAATTATAAGCAGAACGTGTGAGAATGAATTCTGCAGAAGAAACTGAAAAATTAAGTAACAGTAGCCCAGTATGAACAGTTAAGTTGTTCTTTCTCAATCAATGAAGGAAAACATTAACAACTCTTAACCACTAATGTTGACAAAGATGTTCTTACTCAGCTACTAACTACTGAAAACTTACTAACCCAAAGGGCAGATTTAGTAAGCAGTAGAAATGCTGAGTAACAGAAGTGATATCTGCCCAAATCCGAAAAACAAGCACCACCAGTTAAGTACGGCAGTTAAAAGTTCTCTCATGTAACTTTGACTGTTAAAAGCTCTCTCATGTAACTTTGACTGTAATTCCTCTCTGCTACCAACTATGAAGTCCGTTGTTACACTTTAAAATACCCCTTTTAAACATCAAAAAGGTATTACACAATCTAGAGAGACAGAATATCTAAAATTATAAAGCCACCAGGAATCAGAAACACTTAGAATTCCCAGAATGAGTATCCTATATTCAAATTGGTAAAACATAAAATGTAAGTCCGAAAAAATGACAACACTGAGTAAAAAACAGAACTATTGCTTTTTTATTTCACGATAACAGAATGATTTTGCTAATATGTCACAAAGCAACTTCTGAACAGGAGTGGAAGTAATCAAATGTACTTGCTTTTTTCTTACAGAAGGAAAAAATATTAACTGAGAGTATACCATAGGAAATTGGTTAATTGTACTTTATTAAGTTACTCTAACCAGATGTTACATACAGCTCATTAACCAGACAATAATTTAATGGCTTTACTCAGCTTAATTACAGAACAGAGATTAACAAAACTGCACTTAACACAGGTAGATCCTTATTTAGTTTCACATGCCACTAAAGTTGCTCAGCTTTTTGGCAAATGGCAAATTTTATATATTGTTATATTATTTGCAATAATTGCTAATTGTTATGAGCAATGATTGCAGTATCTCTGGAACACACCTGCTACTGACAATATTTAAGTGTGACAATTTCATGGCTAACTCTGTACTTGCTATTTAAGTACCATTACATTTAAGTGACTGATGAAAGTCTTCTACCTTTATACTTGGAAATACAATAGGTACTTTATCTGATATAAGGGTTGATCTGGATTTTCTCTTACAATGGACCAGTTTACCGAGGTATCTAAAGTAGCAGTTGATCCTCAGGCAGTCTCATCTTGATCAAGGTATTATTCGTGTAATGAAGTACAATACAGACCCTCATTATCAGGCATTCATGTGGCTGGAATAGATGAAAACCTGTGGCAAACACACTGGGTGGATGCTAATGTCCCTGACACAAACCTGTTTGTGAGAGAAGGTTCTCCTCTGCATAACCACACCATCCAGACACAAGGGGAGACAATAAATATCTCACTTCCAGTAACAAACACATTTCAGCTGCCCATGCTATAGTACATATGTACCATGTAGATACGTCCATACCCGACAGATGCTGGCTTTGGTAAGAAGAGTGCATTCTCTCTACGCTGACTTCAGGGGATAACACATCAGAGGCGAGAGACATTTTCAGTCTCTAGGAATGATGATGTAATCCCTGTTTGTGCCACATCCATTGTAGCAGATAAATGTACAGCCTCACAGGCAAAAGCAGCAGGTGGGAAGCGCACTGTGCTGTGGAGATAAGCGCTGGAGAAAGAAAAAAAAAATCCAGTAAAAAAAAAAAAATACTTAAAACCCATTCAAGTTTCAAGCATGGATATAACAGAGAACTTGCATTATCCATATTGATGGGATAAATGACAGAGCTTCTAAGTTTTTAAAGACTTAAGGTGCTGGCATAAATTCTGAACTTTACAGCCAGTGCAAGATGGGTAGGAAGCATTCCCATAGGCTCTGATGACTAACTGATCTACATTAACCTTGTAATTGACAACACTTATGCCCAATGCAGAACTTCAGAAAGCTCAACTTTTGGCACTGTCCTTACGCATCTGAATGGGCGTCGCATAAAAGGAAGCAAAGGATTAGGAGGAATGAAGCAAGGTGAATTTGTGACAAGGTATCTTAAAAATAACAACTATGGGTTACACATTTTTTTAAATGAAAAAAATTAATCAGCAGTCAGGCCATGTGCTTTGTGAATCCAGTGTTAGAGTTCTACTCACTACAGAACAGTTAAAACTGCTGTTAGCAAACATGTTACTGGGAATTCACAATCTGTCCTGCTGTGGTAATATAATCCCTGAGGCAGCAGACTGGTGAGCTTTTGAATACAGTAGTTCTTTGTAACAGAAGCTGCAGAACAGAAAAACTTACAGGGACCCCAATCCAAGACCATTCCCCTGACACCATGACATGATCAGTTGTGGTGTCATTCCTGACAAATGTTTGTTAAACAGGCTCTTGCAGACCATCCAGAAGCCATGGTTCCACAGGATTCACAGCAATCTGCTCCCACACCTCTCTCTCCTACTGTTCGGAAGCACACAGGTACACTGCCCATCCATGGATGGTACATGTACCATAGGCACTATGGACAGGAGGAAGTTGCTCTGGAAGCTTTTTGTGTACTTGTATATCATGCTTCTTGGCAGTGTCTTCTCTGCCAGGCTAAGCAACCAATTATTAGATTGCCCTACTTGCAGTCAGATCAAGTAGGTCTCATGTCTTCTTTTGTCAAGTTCCTCTGTCTCTTTCTCCTGATGGGCCACATCTTTCTTGGAATACAGTGCCTAAAACAGGACCACGGCTTTACAACTGGACAGTGCAAAGGGCTGACTTGACATGTTTTTTCAAATTACATTCTTATCAGAATGCATTAAACTGCTGCTTATTTAAAATTAAAAGAGAATTTTTTATTTATGAACATTACAGCTACTTCTTGTGAGCACTGTAAAGGGTCTTATCACAACTGACATCTGGGTTTTCCCTTCTCTGCCTCCTACTGGGATGGGACAGCTTTAACTTCTGCCAAGGATTCTCTTCTCTAAAGCAGGAGAATGAATTCAAGAATTTCTCTGTACATGGGATCAAAAGCCTAAAAGATACTGGTTCAATTATCAAGTCCTGGTCCCCAACATTGCACCATGACCTGTCACATGTACTCAATGTAGGCAGCTCCCCAAGGATGTCACCTGGGTTTTGTGGGTTTTTTTGTTCTCACTCCTTTTAAAAGACGACTGAAATGGAAGTTCAGGACCTAATCTCCTCTACACTCATTCACAATTGTTCATACTCATACATGATTCTTTCAATATTGTCTATTATCTTAAATAGCTTTCCTATCACTGTGATGTTAATTGATTTGACAGTTTTGAAAAGTATTTATATCCCTCTCTCACATTTTCACCAGAGAAACTGAAATAACTGAGGAGCCTCTCACACCATGACAGCCCAGGGACACCTTTCCTCCTGCAATAAGCCCTCTGCCAGGAGTGCTTGTTAGACACCAAGACAGTTATTGCCCCTTCTGCCTCAAATGTCAAAGCTGACTCTGACCATGTTTTTCAAAAATCTAAAAAACCCCAAGACTGGAAGCCTAAGTTTACCACTGTATCCTATTGCCACGGGAATCCTGAGACCCCTTTCTTCAATTAAAGAAGAAGAAAAAACCCCAAAACAACCCTGGATATTTTGAAATTTAGATTGTAAGAACTGGTTTGAAATTTAGACAGCTGCAAACAATCCAAATAACCCTACTTTCTCCACCCCTGTATAAGACTAGGTCCTTCTATTTCTAAATTCCAAACAAGCAGCTTAACCAATCGATGCTCTAGATTTCACAGCCCCCCAGCTGGAGGCTCCTGACCTTTCAAGGGACATAAGTCAGAAGACTACTCTTAGAAATAAACATATTTGAAGAGCAACAAAGATGCATTTTTCAGTGAAGAGATTTTATATAAACACAGACATTCACAGTTACTTAAAGGCACATATTTGTTTTACCTTTGAAAGGAAGACAGTCAGAAAGTTACTGCCCCTGCATGAAGGATCATGGAACAGAAAGAAATCAAATTCTCAAAAATTTCTAACATGTTTTTATTGTGCCCTTTAGCTAAAGATCAACTGCTACTGAAAAACAATCCTTTTAGGCTTTTTGAATAAAGTTGGGCAGACTAGAAATTGGTTCCTTACATAAGAAAAGTACTTCAACATTTCTGTTGGTATGACTGCACTTCCAGAGTAGCAGAGTAAATAAATGTCATTTATTTAGTTACCATTAAATCAAAACACCTTTGAACTAAATTCCAGGTGCTACTCACTGTCTGAATCCTTCCTTTATTAAGATGAGCCCCATACTTTTCAGATGTTTTGCCAGTGACTGCTAAGATATAGAGGGCATCAGTTAAAGCAATGGACAGCATTAATGGCCACTGAAGGAACTCTTTAATAATCATTTCTAACCACCCAAGAGGCCTAAAACTAAGTAGGTTGGCAAGAAAAAGTATCTGAAAAGAAAAACGCATAAGCCTTGTACAGGAGAACTAAAAAACTGGAGTTACTACATACCGTGCCACTGAGAATGACAGGAACAGTATAAGGCAGACAGCAGCAACTGACCCTAATCCAACAGCACTCATGTATCGCAGAGTGGGTGATAAATCTGAAAGAAAGTAGCAAAGAATTCAAACAAACACCAAGTAGTTTAGCTTCAGTCTGCTGACTGACCAACTGAATCTGCTCAAAGCTGAAGTACTGCAACAAATCTCAGATGATGGACTTAACTCCTTAGTCAAGTGGTAATGGAGCTGACTATCCAGGAGTTACGGTCCACTTGAGGAAGTAAGATTAAATGGTGTATTTCTCAGAAGTGGTTATAAATTCTCCATCCCTCATTTTCCTGTCATTTTTTATTTTTTATTTTTTATTTTTGGTCCAAGTGCCAGAATTGGAACAAACTTGGCAACGACAGCCTTACCCAAGGCTGTAATACCAGAAGCCACACAGGGACAGAACAGAAGGCTTACAGTGATATGCTGTCAAAACCTGAATTACTAAAACTTGCTGTTGAAGGTAACTTAAGAAACCCAAAACTCAATCCCTTCCAGCCACCTCTATTCCATTTTCAGCATCAGTCAAAGGTTACCTATTTCTTACTGGATTTCCCACAGACATCTAGGATGCTGTTTCTTATTCCTGCAATATTCCACAGCATTACTTGCTATTAAATCCTGCAAGCATGAGCATTTAATGTTTTCGTAAAAATTTAAGTTCTTGCAAAAATGTCACTTACTCAGTGAAATTATTGTATACGTCCACCTTGAGAATCACAGTGCCTGAATATCAGAAAAGCAACTTCTGTTACTTAAACTGAACTCTTTTTTTGGCTCATCCAAATGTACACCAATGACCAGCTCTACAGTGCATGTACATGTCAGAGACCAGCTGGAGTACATGGAGCTCTGCCTGGAGATGAGTGAGGAACTGACAGAGAGCTTATGGGTCACAACTAAATGGAAGGCAGGTGCAGGTGACATAGTGGGGGTCTGCTACCAACCCAGTCAGGAGGATGGAGCAGATCAGGCCCTTACAGACAGATGGGAGCAGCCTCACATTCATAAGACCTGGTCCTCATAGCAGAATTTAACCACCCCGATATCTGTTGGAGGGACAATACAGCAGGGCACGGGCAATCCAGGAGGTTCCTGGAATGCATTGGTAACTTCCTTCTCCAAGTGACAGAGGAGTCAACGAGGAGAGATGCCATGCTGGACCTTGTTCTCACCACCAAGGAGGGGCTGGTGGGGAATGTGAAGCTCAAGGGCAGCCTTGGCTGCAGTGACCATGAAATGGTGGAGTCCAAGATCCGTAGGGCAGCAAGGAGGGCTGTGGATGCCACATCCCTGGAAGTGTTCAAGGCCAGGCTGGACAGGGCTTTGAGCAAACTGGGCTAGTAGAAGCTGTCTCTGACCATGGCATGATCTTTAAGGTCTCTTTCAACCCAAAGCATTCTATGATTCTACAGGCACGATGGTGGCTGGGCATTCACCCTTAACAACTGATCTGAAGCGCAAAAAATCATACAGACCCTTAAGCAGAACATTAGTAGTTTACCATCTTGGCCTAACACTTCTTAGTGAAGCAAGGCCTGTGTCTTTTATCTGTGCAACACCTCTCACCTGTAAACTTACTGTGAGTCTGGCAAAATAAAGAATTTCAGACAGAGACCCTACAAGGAAAATCTGTTCAACCTACAAGCATGTTCAGTTTTGGTAAAAATTATATCTGTCCTTACGTCACTGTAATACCAGTTTCAATAAGCAAGTTATGCAACTCTGAAGCAGATGTCAGCCCTCCATAAAAATGACAGAACAGTCTTCCCTACACACTGTAGAGTGTACTTGGTGAAAACCCTTAAAATTCATTTTATGTCTTTATGACAGAAGAAAGCATGCTTTTAACAGTTTTCTAGCACTTTTTATGACAATGATTTATCACACAACGTGTAGCTTTGTCTAGAGGGCATCTGAAACAGACCCATTTGGTTTGGATTTAATTTACAGATTTGCCTTCCACGCAAGATGAATTAAGAAATACTCCTCAAAGGATTCAGTAAGCCAAAAATACTGTCAGCCTTTCCAGCTGAAGAAGTACATTAGGCCAAGGACACCATGTGGCTAGAAGTCCATTGAATATAAAGGCAAATGGATTTACAACAGAAAGCCAAAGGCCTGACCTGTCCTACTCCCATCTTCCAGTGCCCATTCTTTTCATCTCAAAACCAAAATCCACCTATATACAAGACAGCGTCTGACAAAGGTCTACAAGCTGATAAATGACAAATTCAGAAGAGGACAGTTGTCTGTCTTTGCAGTTATTTCACCGCTCTTGCCTATATAGCTCTAGCAATACAGCCCGCAAACCCAGGGAATCCTTGATCTTAGCCTAGTCTCCACAACCACAAACTGCCTGAATTATACTCTAAGTGTGGTGAAACACGAACTAGATCTCGAAAGTACACAAAAAAAGGTAACCTAGAAATAAACAAACAGTTGTCACCACAAGATCAGTAACAGCACTAGTCAAATGTGGGTTTTGTGAACAGTGGAGATGCACCTCAAGCACTCCATGCTCCATATGATTTACTGGTATTCCAAAGTACTGTCCTACTCTCCAGTGTCACCACATTTCCTAACTCCAATTTGTGAATCTTTAAACTCAAAAGCAGAATTTAGAGTTTGCACAGGAGTCCAGCACTGCCACTTCGCCAGGAGAGGAGAAAGTTTGCTTTTTGCTGAAACATGATGAAATAGGTGAAGAGAACACTTTCTACCACAGTGGAAAGGAGGGAAACTTGATGTCTACTGGATTCCAACCCCCTCTGAGGTAAACTCATTCACTGGAAACATTTTACAGTCAAAAAAGTAAAACAAAGATAAAAGCACACTGAGAATTTCACTGGCTTTTAAAGTTATGCCATGGTGTTTTTAAGAAAGTGTACTTAGAAGTACAAAAATTAGCCATACTTTTCATTTTTGCCTGGTGTCTTTTGTTTTCCTAAGTTCATAACAGGACAATTTTCCAATGACCACTTGAACTTACCAAAATAAATAATGTGGCTTCTAAAAGGTAGAAAATGTTAGTGTTTTTTTAAAAAATCTTTAATCCAATATAGAACTATCTTAAAACTTTCAGATCTTCTGTGCTTCAAATCCTTTATGCACAAAAATTGCTGTAAAGACTTGGATGTGATGCATAGAAAAAGTAATCTTGAAAACCAGGGAGAAGCCAGAGAATCCATTTTAGATTGGATTACTGAATGCATTAGAATGGAAGACCAAAGGGAAATTTTCTGCCTCTAACCTTTCCAACCCTCAAAGTCAACCAACCATTAGTGGCAAATAAAGAAACAGCTATAGCAATTATTAGTTTACACTGCCAAGCAAAGCCACGACAAATTCCATTTTCTCATTGAAAGAAAAGTTGACTTACTTTTAATTTGTGCCCAGACAGCACAGGACTGTGTCCTCACCTGAAAATGAAAACATAAAAATCACTGTTTCACGTGAAAGAAATATATTTTCACTAACATCCTCTGCAGGAGCAGCCATCCGCAACATACTGTATTTTATTACTATGGGGAATGGAGATTGTTATTCCCCTGGTAGCAGCCTCTAGCCTGTCTGAAAAGATTATAAACTATAAAGATAAGATTAGAGACTGAGCTCTGATGAAAGGCTGGCTCTATTCTTTGAGACCATCACTCTTCCCTTCTTTCTACAAACTCTGCATGCAAGTAAAATGGAAGGATCTTTGGAAGCCGCTTGCATACTAATTCAGAATTTATGAAATGCTAAGATAAGGCTGAATATGCTGTATTAACTCTACCCCCATGTAGACTGTATATGTTAAAATATGGTACTTAGTGGCATGTTTTTCAAATACTGGACATGGGGTTTTTTCAGTTATGACAATTTGTTTGCTAATTTTTAACAGTTTTTATAGAATACTTATAGTAATTTATCTTCACAGTAGTTGAATAAATGTTTATCAGGGGTCTGCTTTTGCAGACTTTTTTAACAAGTTTGGTGTTTTTACAGTAAGCTTTGGTGCCTGTAAAGTTTTTTTACCCCAGCACTTCACACTCACACACACATACACAAGAACTTCAAAGTTCTGCTGTCTATCATATAATTACTGTGAAGTCTATTTTGGTAATGCTTCTAGACATACTTTTCTGCTAAATGACTTTCACAGACTTTCATCGAATACATACATGTATATTTCTCATGTTTTGGTGAAACGTGTATTATGTTGCTATGGATAACAGTGTTTCTATGAAATTGAAGGCTACATTTTGAGGCATTTGCAAAAAGGGCAAAGCCATGTTTATATGCTTAATCTTACTTGAGTCTGCATGCTGAACTGTGGAATCTCAGTGCTTCTTAAACTCATGTTTTATAAGGAATTTTCTGTTTATTTAAAAAGATAAAAAACTGACAAAAATCTCTTAGGAGAAGGAGAATAAAGAACAAGGGTGGATTTAAAAACTCAACCAGATGCCAGATCCAGGAGGCACTGGTGTGAGTGCCGTCATCTTGAAATAGCTACCTCCATGACATACCCTAGTTTGCCATCTCCTGCTTATCAGAGAAGTTACAGAGCTCCCAGGTATCTAAGCAGCAAAGTTCACTGATCTGCACTATATACTAAATGAAATTATAATTCCTTTCATCTGACGAATCAGCACCTTTCCAGAAAGTTATAATTGAAATTACTCCTCTAAATAACTTCAGTATCCATGGCTTTCAAAGTCCTTATTTCAACCTGAATATTCACAGGTACTTCACAGATAACTAAACCAGAGATAGAAACGCCTTCCACAGCTGCAAACTTAAAAAGAGATTTTGAGAAAAGAGAAGACATTCTGCCTCACTTCCCTCAGATGACTTTTTATTAGGCTAATTTCAACAGACTCTTCTCATAATAGGGGTCATTTTGATGCCAGTGTTCCAAAAAGGTCATAGCTTTTCCCCTAAAAAGACTGCAAATCATCTTCACCTTTCACAGCCTTGCTCTTACTTCTGTTACATGCACAAACATAAAAAAAAAACAAAAAAAAAAAAAACAAAAAAAACCCCAACTGATCCAAAAAAAACCTGAACAAAAGCTATGCTAAAGAAATTAATCTCAAATAAGTTTGAACCCCAATAACCTTTTTTAGTTCTTGCCCTTCACAATGAGCCTTAGCGCTCTGCACAGCATGGAATCCATAAAGTAATCATTGGAGATTAAAATAGGTACCAGATGGGTTTGAGTTATTTAATCAGCAGTATCCCTCACGGAGAAGGAGACTTTCAAGGGTGGACAATTTGTTTTCATGATAATGACAGTAAATTCTCATTTGTTCCCAAATCCTCCCTTGGTCTCCATCATCCCTATATTCCAATTGCCAAGTTCATCAATATGAAAAATGGTGATTTCCCTTATCTCTGACTTCCTGACTGCTTTCCTTGTACTTCCCCAGCAATCTCCTCAGATCACCTGACCAGTCTTTTAACACATCTGACTGTCCTAAACAAATGACACTTGTGTTTTAAATCCTCCACCTTGAAAAATAAACCGACAGTAAAAACTGCACAGTAGACATCTTTCTCATGACCTCCAAATCTGAGCAAGGGATAAATTAATGTGGACTCGATAAAACGGAACAGCTTACTTGTCTGAAGTGTCCACACAACTTTACTTGATTCCCCCCGCCTTACCACAAAGAAAATGTGTGAGGTATATTGAGGAATAATGGCAACAAAGTCACAACCATGCCCTGATTTTGCAGCATGTACGATACAAATTGTATCATTCTCAGCATGAAGTGGTCTGGAGCCAAAAGGGACTCTGCAGGATGCCAGAACATAGAAGTCAGTAATGGGAACGCTAGTTAGGTGTCTATGACATATATTTCTAGTGTGTCTATATTCAAATGGAAATGTGTTCACAAATAAAATACACTACAGAAATGCTGATATACATTTCACATATATCAATAATTGAAGGCAAATTAAAAAGCAAGCTTTTAAATATTAATTCTTGAATCCAAATTTAGTTACCTAGCAGATTTTAACAAATGCTCAAAACCCAACAACCCTCAAATTGTAACTCTGATTGTCTTTAACTTCTTAATACCACCAACTGCACAAAATACAAGGGCATGAGAATTGAAGATAAACCAGTATATTTGAGCCACAGGTCTAAGTTTGGTTTCAATGGGGCAGAGCTGGGAACAAAAGCTGTTTGGTATTTGCAATCCTAATAATGATTTCTAAATGCTGTATGTAACTTTACGTACTTCATCATGTAACAAAAGCCAAGCAGGAAAGTGTGTATTAAGTTGTTGCATTCTAAATGGAGGGAAGCCAAGAGTGACTTGTACCAATAGCAATAATAATATTCCATTAAATCAGTGGCCTAGAAAATACATCTAGCAATGCTAGACGTGAAACATCAGGAAATAATCTACATGAAACAGAAAGAATAATGTAACTTAGAAGCAGTTTAACAAACAGCTGGCAGAGATGCATAAGCAATCTGCACTGTTCTGTGCAAGAAAAACCTCAACACAAGTAACAATAGGAAATGTTCCCCAGTATCAGGAAATATTGAAGGGAAACTGCTAGGGAAAAGAATGCATAAAAGCCAAGGATACATAAACAGAGTTCAACAATGTATTTAGGAGTGCTTAAAGCAGCTAAACTTGACTCATTAACAATCCTGCTCCACAGAGTATATTTTTTAAAAAATATTACTTGTCCAGGTTCCAGTATATTTTGGCCTAATGACACTACTTATGCTGTCATGTGTAATTTCCCTACTTCCCTCACACAATTAATTAAAAATTTGTGAGAAACAACAGCCTTGTATCAGGTTCAGAAATTACTTTATCTGTGCTACGAAAACTTAGATCATTGTTAAAGTAGATGACACACAAAACATGTGCTGCACAGATTAGTAAAATACCAGTAAGAGCTATTACATGTACTTCTTTTATGTCACTCCCTTTGGACTGAGGCAGAGTTACATTTCTCAATACAAGATGTTTTAATTTACTGAGATTTGGGTGTAGGCTTCCAAATTTGTAGAGAACTATTTACAAGTGACTCACAGATCAGTTTTTGCAGGCTTCCTTGCTTCGTTCCGCCTAACAGATTCTTGTAACATCATAAAAAATTTTAACACAATGCTAACATTTTCCTCTTGTTTCCCCAGAAATCTTTCATTCAACAGGTATAAAGAAAAGGTTTTAAAGCATCAATTACCTTATTCCACTCACTTATTATTCTCAAAAAAACACAATACTCTTCTCCCAGCTTTAAAGGAGCATTATAAAACTTCCCGTAGTAATGTCTGTCTCCAAGAGCAATGGACATGTTATCAGCAACATCCTTCGCCTGAAATTCAGCTGCCACATATCCTTTAACATCAGTGGTGTTACTAAAGAAAGCTGCAGCAGCAAAGGAGTCACAAATAAAAGTGCTTTGCAAACCCAGAGGAAGAACAATCACTTGATAAAGACTAGAGCGAAACAAAAAAAGTAAACATTAGCCCTCACTTCAGTGTACTAAGCATCAGACATTCATTAATTGTCTTTTCTATTAACTGCTCTTTACTGCTTTTTATTAACAATATCCAACACAAATGTTTCTTTCACTAAAATATTGCTCTCTGTGTGTTCCATTGCATTTTGAACAAAAAGCAGCACAGCCTAAAGATGGTTCTCCTCATCACATGCACATTAACTTTACATATTTATTCATGTTCAGAATAGCATTGAACTGAGTTATTGGAGGCCATCTCTTGCTTCTGTCATCTGACACGTAAGTTCAGATTATTATTGATCATTTCCCAGAAACAAGACTTCTTCTGTTTAAAGAAGGACAGGACAGGTACCATTTATAAAAAATTAATCAAATCTGCCTTCAGACCTCTCAAAACAACGTGTAATTTTTGGTATCCAACCATAGGAAGGATAATGATCAGAGCTGTTACACTAGTAATTTGCTGAAACACTATAAGCTTTCAAATATTTTCTTTGGTGAAATGTTTTGTTACAACCACCTTTTTCTTCTACCACCAACATCACTTGGTAAGGCATACATCCTTTTTATCTAGAAACATATTTTGGTAGTAACACACTAATATGAAAACAATACTTCAGACATTGTTCAC
Organism: Falco naumanni; assembly: GCF_017639655.2. Taxonomy (NCBI): domain Eukaryota; kingdom Metazoa; phylum Chordata; class Aves; order Falconiformes; family Falconidae; genus Falco; species Falco naumanni. The sequence continues at coordinate 12,347,479 of NC_054080.1, read as the reverse complement.
CATTTCCTCTGGGTCCCAGAAAAAAATATTGTACTGGCTGCATGTGGGAACAGAAAAACCACATGAGTAGAGCTGTGGTTGGATCCATCAAAAAAAATCTACTCTGACTGCATTGTGGATAAAGGAAAAAAAAACCAAACTAAAAATCAACAGTGAAAACTCACAATTACCAAAACGAGAATTTTGTTCCAGCTGGGAAAAGTCTGAAACAAAATATTACTCTGCTGATGGAGGAGAAACTGGGAGTTACATCTTAAGTTTTCTCCCATTGCTAACAAAAATAATCTGACCCCCAGAAAAAGTTCCAATATGTAAGTAACATAAACCTGCAGAATGTTTTTTGAAGGGTAAAGACTGCATAGAGACAAACCTGATCGGTCCATTTTGATCTTCTGCTTTCCGTAGTCTGAGCAAGGGTGCAGAACCTTTTACTGCAACAAATTCTATGTCTGGGAAAGGGGGATCTAGAAAGTAAACAAATACCAGTGCTTCAGAGAGGGTTTTGAAGTATTTCAGGCATGAGGGTTTCTAGCTATTCTTTCCCCAAAACTTCCTTTGTTAACTAAGCCTCAAACTCTGACAGCTAAAGTCTGCAAGCAACATAAATAGTCTGGTCAAGAAAAATACAGAGCAAATACAAGCATGATGGCATGGCAGCCCCAACTCAGACCCCTGTACTGAAGTATATCTGCTAGGTGGGAAAAAGAAAGATGCCCCACAACAGCAGTAGACCACAGTGAAATGAGAAAGGAAAGATTTGTTAAAAGAAGCAGTATTATTTATTAGACTAACTGAAATGGTCAAGAAGAAAAAGATGAAACTCTGGGTACACAGCCCACTACAAGAAATAAAATGCTATGAATAAAGGAGAATCTATAGGTGCCAAAAGCACTTTCAAGAAGGCAACTTCCTTAGTTACTGCTCACAGTCAGCTAGCAATTTCCAGCCCCTTAAATTGGATTTCAATATGGGTACAAAACTCTAATTTGTTTTAGTGGGAATTTGCATCAAGGCCAAAACTGAACAAGCACTTCTGCCTCTAATTTCAATGGCAATGATGACAACTGCACACCACTATCAGCCTGGAAGCAAAAACGAAAAGAGCTTCAGTGTGCACAACCAAGAGGGCAGAATGTGAAGCACAGATAATGTCTACCTCTACCCTAGAAGTCCAAAAGAACTATCACAGATATTTACATGTATGACTGAAAACTGTCTATCAAGCTGCTAAGATGATTGAAGAGTAACAAATGTAGTGCCTAGGTATAGAAAATAAAGGCTTTAGAGCACCATTACCAAGAATAATCAGTGTCATGGAGACAAATAAAAGAAAACCAATGCAGATTTGCCAAAGTCAAGTCACATCAGGCAAAATCTTGCTGAGATGCATAGATTTTTCAAACAAGTGGAATAAAGGTAGCTGCACATATATGCTGAAACATAAAAAACCGTAAGTTCAGCAGGACAGAATGAGGTTTGGTAGAAAAACTACTAAGTGGGTAAGTAACTAGTAAATAGGGATCTAGCAAAATATAGCATGTTGGAAGCAGAAGTACTAAGGTGCAGGAAGGTTATTAGAGAAGTCCCTCCAAGACTAAACAAAGTAAAGTACTTAAGTCTGGCATTTTGTCAACAATTGTGGTGGAAAATTCAGGTGCATACAGATTAATACTTTGCTCAAACAATGTTACTGTAAAACAAATACAGTACGGAGAAATTATGCCAGAAGAATCACCTTTACAGCTGCTGTATGCAGAAATGGGATGAAATTCAACAGTACAAAGCAAAACGTATTACACTTGGGGCGGCTAACGAGATTTTTTTGCCATATATTCTTAGTTCCTTTGAGTAGTTAGAAGAGCACATTAGTACATCTCAGAATGAGTGTTAGTCACCAAAATATAGAAGAAAGAAAAGAAAAGAAAAGAAAAGAAAAGAAAAGAAAAGAAAAGAAAAGAAAAGAAAAGAAAAGAAAAGAAAAGAAAAGAAAAGAAAAGAAAAGAAAAGAAAAGAAAAGAAAAGAAAAGAAAAGAAAAGAAAAGAAAAGAAAAGAAAAGAAAAGAAAAGGCTACTCTAAAAAACAGATTTCTGTAGCACTAGGATAGTACCACCAGAGGTACAAAAGGCCCGGGTGTGATCAGTGTCTCAAATTCCAGTCACCAGTCCAACAGAGCTAAGTGAAACCAGTGCAGAGGATGACTACAAGAAAGATTCAAATAAGGGAGAAACCGCCTTATTTGAGAAAATCAAAACCTTGTCTTTGGAGCCTATTTGAAAGCCTACATGATCTGTGCTTTAAACAGATAAAATATGGGAAAGGAACAGCTTAAGCACAGTGGACCCAAAATAAGGACAACAGTCCATACAAGCATCCCTAGCACGAAAAACCCTACTATGCTCTTGGCAAAAAGCTTCCTAAAGAGGACCTCCTGAAAGCTTATTCAGCCAAATGAATGGCTCTGGTAGTTCCCTTTACCAGATCCTCTTCAAAACCAGGCTATGGGTGAACCACCAGTGAAGAAACCAGCTATAAATGTTTAGGATTGAAATAAGATTAAGATTCATATCTAGCAAAGCCTTAGTGTCCTACAGTGGCTTCCCTCTAATACAGGCAGGGCAGAAAACCCTTTCAGATAGTTTTGAGTTAATGAAGTGCATTGCATGGCTGCCTGCAAGAACAGGAAATGGTCTTTACTTTGGAGGGTCTTCTCAATACTTCTGCAAATGCAGATAATTTTAAAATTTATCTATTTCTATCTGAATGAAGTAAATGAACAAATAATATTTGACATCCAATCTTTATGTACTTTGCATCTTGCAAACCTAAGCAAACTTAAACAGTAAACCCTCCTTTAACTTCAATGGTTCCTCTGTGCGAACATTGCTAGTGGATTGGGTGACAGGCAAATACATGTCAGGGTATATTCGTCTGGTGTATTTCCCCTATCCTCCTTTGCTTTGGCATCCAATACCAGCAGGAGACACTGGTGGAATTATTGATTTCTCTTGAGAATTTTCCTATTTCCAGGAAAAACCTGGGTATTTCTTCTTCAATGCCAGCCAGAATGTGCATTGCATGCAACAGCATCTTTTTTCCAGATAGCAGTGCAAGGGGGAATAGGGGACAAAAAGACTGCTAAGTTTGTAACAATTACATTTTTTAATTTTCTATAATTTGACAGGAAAAATGCAAAACATGAAAATAAATAGCCATCCAGTATTGACAACCCTAGTAAGTGGGCAAAAGAGGGCAAAACCTGAAAAAAAGCATAGTCCTTTTAAAGCCTGGAGTCTTTTGCCATTTTCAGTTGCTGATAAGAAATACTGATTACTACAAACATAAAGTACGCTGAAAACAATCTGCCTGTTTTAATAGGAGAAGTGAACAACTTGCACCAATGCAAAGTAGTAAGGGAAAGGGAGAATACTATGGAGAAATGAGGACTTGCACTAGGTGGGCTGTGAGAAGAAAACAAGATCCTCCAGTCTGTTTAGGTACTGCTAGCACCTTGCCTTTGTTAAAAGATTTTTGGATTTTTTAAAGTCTTCACCAGCAGAACAGACCAACATAGCTGTAGAAGCACCAGGAAAACGCAGAAGAACATAGCAAGAAATGCAAGTATATTCCAAGATAGTCCGACTTGAAGCACTTCCTTGTCATAGCAGTGCTATGTTACTATCACTCGGACATTTCATATTCAGGCTCGTTTTTTACAGTAAGAATCCAGCTGCTGAGTCTCCCTCTGAGCACGAAGTCAGGCTATAGGAAAGGAGTGCACGCCAGGAAGTGCCTACCACTGCAACAGCACAGGGGAACAGCACACACCTCAATGCTGGAGCAAAAGCCTGCTTGGTGTTATACTATAATCATGCTCTTCAGTAAAAGCTACCAAGTTGGAAGCAGTTCAATATTAGATACCATGAAAGCATTTTACAATGGAACAGCTACCTTTCTTCCTTTAATCCTGGAAATGAGCTGTTTACTTCCTGTTTTAAAGCCCTGGGGTTTGCCACTACTATTTACCATTGCAGTCTGAGGACTTGACATGCAAACTGCCACAATACAAGGAACACAGATAACTTCCATGTTTTCTCCAGTAAATTCTCCAGTACTGGTAACAGGAATACTTAATGCCTTTTCTGTCATCTGACCTTTTGTACAGTTTTGAAACTATAACTCCAGGACAACACTGTACTACTTACATTTGGATGTATAATGCAGGCATCAAACTTAAGTTTCCTACACATAAACAGGTCAAAAATGAATGTTCAAATCCATTTCTGTCCCACCCTATATATGCATAGGCACAAAGTTTGTTAAACTAAATTGTTTATATATCATTAAAAAAACTTTACTTGGTGCCAGTATAGTCCTCTTTACAGCTTTCCTACATAATTTTGTGATAAAGACACAGCTTTCAAAACATTAGTGGAATTGAAACACAAAGTCCAAAACCAGATGGCAACTCTTCCCAAGTTCAGGGAAGTAAGCCCAAAAATTCCTCTAAAGGTTAAGTTCTAACTGAAACAAACCTTTGCAGAAATGACATCATTTGTGTGGCATTTCTAGCAACCAAGGGGGTGGGGTTAAAGGTAATTTGAGGGCTTTCTGTCCAAAAAGTTTTCTACTCAATTTTAAAACAAGGAAGTCAAAACCACTGCTGTACATTATAAAAAAAAAAAAAAAAAAAAAAAAAAAAAAAAAAAAGTAGAAATATTGACAAAATAGAGAAGTTTTTTTTTTTACCATTTGTATTGCTGTCTGAGGAGTAATTAAAGTGCACTATATATATAACAGTATAATTGCTTCAAAAAAGAGCGAGAAGAGATATTTAACTTGGAGAAAGACATCACTTCATGAAGAGAAGGAAGGAAGGAGGTTAAATATTTCACATCCACATAAAAGAATCACTTAAATCTTCATTAAAGACTGATCATCTCTGGGAACCCCACTCATGTGATTCCCTCTGCTGACTGCAGCCTTTGTTCTCCTTATCTGTGGCTGAATGTCACACCATGCCATTCATCACAGGAAAGGCATGAATTCAACAAGGCAGACAGTAAAAATGGAGCTAGTGCCCGGTGCCGTGCCACCAGCCAGGGCAGCTCTGCTCGCACTGGTGTACTTTGCCTCCTGCAGCTTTGGCTCCTCACCGTCTGAGACTGAACTCTGCTTCACAAGAAGTCTTTTCTCTTAGGGAAAATGCTCCCCAGGCCAGGACGCCTTTGAAGCGAAATGCTCCTAGCGAAGGAAGGGAAGATGAAAGCAGGGAAACGTGGTTTAGGGGATCTTGACTGGCACCTCTCAGCCTTCCACATACCATCAAGTGAGCTGCCACCATGCCCACAAGTTAGTGTAAATCGCGGCCGTGCAGCAGACGCGAAGCCAGCTCATGCAGCGACACCCGTTTTGTGTGTCAGAGCAAGGCCCTGAAACGGTAGTGGCTCAAGCTGCAGCCCGCACCTGGGCATCCACCTACGGAAGCGAGCGTGCCAGGCAGGGCAGAGCTCCGAGAGCAGCTCTGTGGGCTCCTTCCTCTGCAAAGCCCCAGGGGCTGCAGTCAGGCTGACAAGGGGTGGAGATTCTTGCCTAATGTCACTGGCAAGGCAAACAGGAGGTTCCCTCTAGGGCCGCCGTTCTCCCTTGCTCAAGAGTGTGAGGACCGAGAAAACTTTTGGAAGCAGATAAAGCAGCCACAGCAAAAGCATCCTGCAGGCACCTCAGCTTTCCATCTGAGCACCCTTCAGCAGCTTCGTTTTCACCATCCGCCCTTTAGTGACACAACGCAGCTCACGAGAACTTTTCTCGGAAATCCCGGCACAGCAGTGTTGTGCAGTTTTTGCCAAGGTGCTGTTTTCCGCAGCTGTGTAAAGGCCAACGATTCACCCGTGGCTCTCGTGAGGGGAAGCTGAATGGAGCTTCTTTGCATCCGTGGCTGGAGGTAAACCCTGTGTCCCAGGGAAATGCCGGGACAGCCTGAGTGCCCTGTGAAATCCTGTTCTTCTTCAGCCTACTTTAACTCCTAGGGCACCAGGCTGAACGAAGGGGAGCACCTGCAGGCAGTGATGCAACGGAAAACGACGTTTATTTAATCACCCAAGGGAAGAACAGGCTGAGCGATGGTAAGGGCAGCTACACCTCACCCCACTTGCAGCTCAGGGCCAGCCCCTGTGCCTGCACGTAAGAACTTTTGGCTCATATCTGCAAAAGTGAAGCTGGGCCCACGGCTTCACGTGGCTGTTCGCGCATCCAGACAGTGAAACGCCGGCTGTCCCCCTGAGGTCAGGCCTTGCCACAGGCGGGCAGGGCCAGGGCAGCGTTGCCGCTTGGCAGAGGAGCGACCGGGGCAGCATCAGCCGTAGCCGCCCTTGGGGGCTGCTGTGGTTCCGGGAAAGGCATCGCACAGGGTACGTGGTGTGTGGCACACAGAAGGTGACCCTGCCTGCCGCGGCGCGTGCTGCTTGGTGTACATCGCTTGGGGTTTGTTAACACAGAAGGTCCTGGGCTAATGGGTGTGGTGTCCCAGGAGGTTAGGCGTAGCCTGAAATTCCTCGGAGGTGGCACCAGTCAGCATCCCTCGGGAGCGAGCCTTTGAACGTGTGTTTTCTAGGAGCCTCTTAAACCCCAGGTCTCTGTGCGCTGAGCTACATGCTTGGTCTCTGCTAGCAGGCAGCAAGCTCAGGCGTTCTCTTGCGAGAGGAAGAGCTGACAATAATATTGAACAGGGAGACTACACGAGCTTATGAGACAAAATTAAAAGGAAGAGAAGAGAAATGAAGCGCTGAAGTGCTCATGCCACAATAATTCCATAAGTGTGAAATTCCCTACCGGTTGCTCTAAAACCAGTGTGACTAGCTGAGCCATCCCAGGCCCGTGCCGGGAGAGCTGACACCACACAGCCACTGCTGCGGCTTTGCAGCAGCAAGGTCCTGCACCACGGCCCAGCCCGGGGAGGGCACCCAGCACCGTCCGAGAGGGAAACCGGGCACACGGGCCTCCCTCGAGGGGAAGAGCCCCCCTGGCCACACATGGGGGTCTCTGCAGCAGCGCTCCCATGGGCCGAGCTCCAGATGGTGGGCAGCTTCAGGGGGCAGCCAGGCGGCATGCGGAGCCGGGAGCGCGCTCGGTGCCACCTCTGACGCAAGCCCCGCAGCAAGGCCGAGGGCCTGTCTTGCAGCCAGCCTTGAGAGCTCGTGCCCGGCACACGGGGCAAGGTGAGCCGGGGAGAGTTTAGCTGCTGCGATACCACTGTGGATGGGCCACGATGCCGAGCGGCTCTCTCTGCAGCCTGCTAGCGTTGCTTATGCTGACGGGCTCCTCTCTTCAGAGTCAATCTGCCTACAACTTGCTTTTTCTTGTACGGGCCATTTCCAGGCTGCATGGTGCTTGCGCGTTGCCCCTGAGGCACAGGAACAGGCAGAGCAATGCCCTCAGGTTCCCAAGGGTAGAGCCCACGGGACCACCCAGGGAGGAGGGGGCTTGCAGCAAGCCTAGGAAAAGCAGAGCAGGATCAGAGCCAGGCTGCACTGGCCGCTGGCTGCCCCACAGCGACACAAAACGCTGACACGTGGCCAGGCAGGGACAAGTCAAGTTTTTGTATTAGCTGCACAACAGGGAAAGAGAGGGGAATGCAGAAGCGGCTGCCAGGCAGGCGGAAACACCAGGTCCGCGGCAGAGAGGCACAGGGCACAGCAGCCCCGGGACAGGATGGGACAGCAGGCACACGGCTAGTCTGTCACGTCACTCCTCTTCACTCTACGCCCCAACCTGACGATGCTGCCACGTGGATCAAAGTGGCTCACGAAACCACATCTCCCGGCTCAGGCCTACCCCAACATTTCTATGGCTTGCCATCCGCCGTCATCTCCTCTGGTCCTTCCTGCGGCACCTGGCCCTTGTGACCGCAGGAACACAAGTCTAACCTCTGAAATACAACCTACCAACCGCTTGAGTTTTCATCCCTGCTGTTCTGCAGACCCAGCGAGAGGTGCTCAGGGTCTGCCTGCAGCATGGCAGCCGGGTGCTCTTTGCTCTGGGTGCCTGGCTTAGGGGCGCGCTTGGCATTTCCACAAGCGTGGACCTGGTGCGACGGCATCCTAACCTCCGCTACAGAGTTCTGTGCTGGGATCCTGCAAAGAGCCAGCACTGCTCCCACCCCAGTTCCTAAGCCGATGTCAGGACCTCGCCTGGGGGGCAGAGGGGCACTGCACTGAGCTGGAGTTGCAGAGTGAGCGTCCAGCCTTGCAGCGGCAGCTGCTTCCTACATCCCCCGCCTGTGCTCCCAGCTCTGCGGCGCTGCCTTCCACCCCGACCTCAGCAGAGCGCAGGCGCCCTTTGCGTGACTTGGAGCTGGCGGGACAGGATGCGTGGCACAGGGGACCAGCAGCTGTCCAGACGCACCAAGATGAAGGCGCTGACACTGTACCCGGCCACGGCACAGGAGGAAAACTGGATCAGGGAAAACTCCCCAAAGTGTTTTTTCAACTAAAAGGCAGAAAGAAATGCACCCCTTCTTTTTGCTCCGTCTTTTTTTCTCTCTGGTGACACATCCTCCCGAAGTAAACTGTTTGGAAATCAGTTTAACTGCTGGTAGTGGCAGGTTGTGGCAGAGCATGCTGGCTGCAGCTGTCACGCTGACAGGGGCGCTCGCTGGCACTGGCATTTTCATACAGCAAGACCTGGAGCCCCCAGCACAGTGACCCTGGGGCACAGGGCACACTTGGGGGTAAGCTGCAGGAGGGGAAAACCACGGCGTGCTGCTCCACAATGGGGTGGGCAGGACACGGCGGCAAGCAGGCTGGTAAGATGGAGCGACACTGGAATTGCCACAGCTGCCCAGCAGGTTTGCTCCTTCCCTGCTGAGGACTCAAATGCCCTCTCTGCTCCTCTGTGCTGAAAAACAACAAATTTCAGTGCTTCCCAAGTACCACTTTTTAGAGCCAGGCAGAGTGCAAACAGAGCGGGTCTCCCTGCTTCCTCACAAAGGGAGGGGGGCAGGTGGGTTTTAGATGTATTATTAATGCTCTTCACTGCTTTCATAAGTCTTGCTGTATTGCACAGGTGACATCAACAGCAATGCAAGACAGCACTATCAGCAGCTTAGCAAAACAGGAAGTGTAACTGTAAGCAGCTGAGCTTTAACAAACTATCGGGGTGTAGGTCATCAGCTTGATGACACCAAGCTGAGTGGTGCGGCTGATGCCCCTGGGGCAGGAGCCCATCCAGAGGCACCTGGACAAGCTGGAGAAGTGGCCCCATGAGCACATGAGAACCTCACCAGGTTCAACAAGGCCAGTGCAACAAGGTCCTGCACCTGTGTCAGGGCAGCCCCTGGTACCAACACAGGCTGGGGATGCAGGGCTTGGGAGCAGCCCTGCGGAGAAGGGCTTGGGGGTACTGGCAGGTGAAAAGCCGGCCACAGCCATGAGCCGATAAGTGCGCTCACAGCCCAGAAAGCCACCCATGTCCTTGGCTGCAGCACAAGCAGCACAGCCAGCAGGTGCAGGGAGGAGATTCTGCCCCTCTGCTCCACTCTGCTGAGACCCCACCCGCAGCGCTGCATCCAGCTCTGGAGCCCTCAGCACAGGAAAGACATGGACGTGCTGGAGCGTGTCCAGGGTGGCACAGAAGTGATCAGAGCGCTGCAGCACCCCTCCTGTGAGGAAAGGCTGAGAGACTTGGGGTGGTTCAGCCTGGAGAAGAGAAGACTCCGGGGAGACCTTATTGTGGCCCTTCAGTACTTACAAGGGGCTTATCAGAAAGATGGGGACAGACTTTTTAGCAATAGGATGAGGGGTAATGGTTTTAAACTAAAAGAGGGTAGATTCAGGCTAGACATAAGGAAGAAGTTTTTTACAACGAGGGTGGTAAAAAACCACTGGCACAGGTTGCCCAGAGAGCTGGCGGATGCCCCATCCCTGGGAGCGCTCAGGGTCAGGTTGGATGGGGCTTGGAGCAACCTGCTCTAGTCGAAGGTGTCCCTGCTCATGGTAGGATGGTTGGACTAGATGACCTTTAAAGGTGCCTCCCAACCCAAACCACTTTATGATATGTGATACAATCATATATGTGATACAATCATGATATGATTGTATCTTAACAATTGATAATAATGTATACATGAAAAAGTCACACATAAATTCAGAGCTGAAAAAGAGCTCACAATCTCTTTTCCTCCCTGTTGTAGCCTATTCTTGTATTCTTTTTTTCCATTTCACATTTCATTAATCTTATTTAATGCTAGTTATACTAACCAATGGAGGACAACACGCAGGCTAATCCACATACATCACTGCAAATCTGTAAAGGACTACCTGAAGTAATACTAAAGAACCCTTGATTCACACAGACAGAGAAGACAAAAAAGCAAATAATTTTGTTCAGCTTGTAAAGCACTGGCTATAAAGCACATACTATGCCACCTATATCAATTGCTTTGTAAATAGAATGGTAAGTGGTGATCAGATGGATCATGACGTCACAAATATTTAAGAAAAAAATCTTGCTATGAAGAAGTCAGAAAAAGAAGCGTAGTTCATATGAACTTAAATATCAAACATTTGAATAGTCTGTGCGTAATAATACAAAATGCAGGCATGATCATATGTATGCAGGAGTTTACAGGATTGGCAGCTAATTTCCTCCCTAGATTAAAAAAATAAAACCATGTTTAGGTTTTAATCATCCTCCTTTCCCCATTACATAAATCAGGAACTCCCTTCTTTGCAGTACTGGTGCTCTGAAGGTGCACACTATAATGGACTGCCTTTCTGGAGGTACATGATGTGCTGTCAGAGTAAGAGCTGTCTGATCACATCTCCAGCAGTCTTTCATTTCCTCACTGGAAAGCTGTTTTGGTTTTTCCCTTCTTTGCCAGGCCTTAAAGAAGTCCCTATATGAAAGAACACGTATAAATCTTTTCCATTATACAACAGAGCAGAACAATAATAACAAGTATTAAAAGATAATAAGTATCCTTTACGTGTGTGTACACTCATGGGCGGGCAAACAAATTAGACATCACAAACTGATCTGTAATGTAGAACATTTTTCACATACTGAGACAGAAGTGGAGGGCTCTAGAAGATTATACCTAGTATGTAATGGAATTTATTCTTCTGTTTCAAGACCCTTTCTAGACTCCCTGCTTGTGAGCCTACTTTCTGACTTACATGTTCATATGGAGAGAGAGAGGATACACACATGAGTATATGGCCTGCAAGTATATCCTGGACCAAAACAAAAAGAACAGCACCTGAGAAACATAGGAACCACAACCGTGTGAGGGACACAGGCTCAAGGTCAAACCTACCCAAACCCACTGAAAAGTGCATGCACAAATATGTAAGACATGGCAGCATGCCTGAACAGTAAGCATTGAACAAATTCAAAACACCCTGGTTCTAAGCAATAAATCAAGAGGAGATAATGAGAAATCATCATTGAATCTAATATGAATTATTTTACAAGAAGATAATGTAATCCAGTAATTCAGGCACAAAAGATCTATTTCTAGTGTCCAGGAGATTTTCTGCCTTGTAAGTATGATGTCTTAGGTCACAGTGGTCTAAACTAAAAATAACTAGCTGGACACTGTAAATAAGTAGACATTCATGAGCTTCCCAAAGACCACAATTCTGTCATATCCATCATAAAGAATCTATCCCAAAGCAAAGCTCGCAAACAGATTTAAGTATCAGTAGTATTTTCATGTGGCTCAAGTGAAGATATTACTCTTATTTAGGCTATTAGAAGCAAAAGCATTAGCCCTTCTCTATTACTCTGGTTTTCAAACACTTCAAAGTGGTTTACAAAATTCAGTCATCTAAAATTCTTATGTGAAAAAAGATAATGCAATTAAGAACAATGTCTTGTCTGAGCATGCCTTAATAAATGATCTTCAAAAGGAAAAGGAATAGAGCAATGTCTAAGTAGCATAATCCCAACAGAAGTAATGAATGAGAAAAAGTACACTCACAAGACACTCCTTTTCTTCCTTCAGAAACAAACTTCCTTCTTGCTTAAAAGACATTCTTGCTACCATCTTCTTAAAACTAAAATATAATCACTGCCTAATCATTTTTCATAATTGACTCTATTTCCTATCTCAAGTAGACAGATGCTCAGAGCTCTTCTAAAATAAGCTAAGACAACATAAAAGACTGTGCAAGATGCCTGTTACTGGAAGTACAAAAGGATCAGAATTTCAATGATCCATGAAGCATTTGCTAGGCTCTATTTACCATCCAGAAGATGATGGGCAAAACCAACTTCATGCTCAGCACAGAACTATTTTTAAAGGATGCTACTTGCCAGGGAGAAAAGCAGGCTTTTAAGTCCCAAGTTCTTGCTTTTTTCTTTAGAAATACTACAGATATATCTCTATTAAGGAGATATGTAGATATAAATAGAGATATAGATATTCAGGATTGATCTGAATATGTAATATTCATTCATATTCATGAATATATATATAAGAATATGTAAGAAAGTAACTTTCTTAACATACATTTACTAATCTTCCTTTTTGAAAAAAAACCCCACACTTATAGCTAGCATTTATATGCTTATTGTATTCCTTAACAGACTTTAAAGAATTTACACTATCCCTGCCAGGAAATTAAATCTGTCAGGAAGGCAGTCATCTGGGACATGTCTCTTCACAGTAGTTGAAACTCCACAGTTAAGATTTCCTGAACTCTCAAAATGCAGGAAGTGTGTGGAAGTCAAGAAGACACAACATCAGGATTTGCCCCCAGCTGAGGAAACAGACCAACTGACTGTGCATTTGTTAAAAATGCCACATGAAACCTCAGACAACAAATGAGGCCACCTCCAGTACATTAACAGTAAAACACTTTAAGTCATCTTCCTCAGAGACTCCATGCTTAAGGTTTATCTTACATTTATACAGTACCATTTATGCAGAAAGCCACCAGAGCCAAAAAATACTTTTCAGACTTAAGCTGGCAGGTAAATCGAGATCATTCTACTCACCATGGAAACAAAACCCTCTAGTTTAACAAGGTCCATGATTACAAAATAAGTGGACAATTATAAATATATCTATTACATAACTACTCTGTGTTTATAAATAGTTCTAATATAAATTGTTTGTCCAGCTAATGCAGTTCCCAAAACACAAAAGTCAAGGGGACACTGCCAGAAAAATTATTTTAACTGTATTCTTTTAATCAGAGATAAGCTGAAATAGCAATGGAGTTAATATCTTATTTAAATTCCCATTATTTGGTGAGCTTCAGAGCATAATCACTGTTGGCTTTTTAATTTTCACTCAATTTCAACTGCAAAAAGACCTGCTTTCATTTTTGCCATGCAAACACTTCATATTATGCTTTTTTAAACTGAAGCAAAAGAGCATAATACGAAGTGTTTGCATGGCAAGATTTGGATGAAGATACCTAATGACAGAGCAACAGCTACCTTTTATTGGTCACTGAAAAAAACTAACTACCAGATATAAAATGGCTCATGTAGTAGGATCTTCTTTCAAGATGTGTATGACCTAACTTTATGAAAAGACCTTTTCTGGGGCTATGCATGTGCATTTGTGAAGCACTAACTCAGAAGAAAGGATAACATGCCAACTGCCAAAGCACAAAAACCACTTCAAACAGCACCTGCTGCAAAGTGTTCTCTAGAGCTCTTCTGAGTAAGTGACAGAGTTCAGGAAATATCACAGGATGACAGTGTAAATAGCTATGCTTTTACTCTGAGTATGTATTCAAAAATTACCTCAGTCAACCAAATTCTGAGACAGTGTGTTATTTTTTACAAAGCTACATGTACTCATGAACTGACGGACACTACTTCTGAGTGACAGCTAGGGAACTTCTGAAAATGAATTATCAAATCATTACTGTAATTTCATTTAAAAAAAATAAATCCATGTCATTCTATATCCTAAGAAGTATCTTTAAGAAAAAAAGATATGTTTTGCCTTTCCAGAAGCTTATAAAACTTACATATACTATTGAAAATATGGTATTACTATTTAAAATGTGGTAATACTATCAATTTCAAAACCACCACAAAACTTGTCCTTCATAAGCAGTCAGCAGAGAATTGCTTCCATCTAGTGACTGAACACAGTTACAGACACTTAGGGAGTTACCTATTCCAATTTGTGGCCCCAAGGGGAGGAATGGTAACAGCACCAAACGCTGCACTTCACAGTGTAACAGTAATAACCTAATACAGGAAGTCTGATAGTATTCGGATAGTGTAAAACTGTTCCAAATAAAAAATGACAGATTTTTTTTATCACAGCATTTTAGTGCCATAAAAATATCTTGCTAAATATCAAAGCCGAGATTCTCCCTACAGAACCTTATTTGTTCACGTGCCTTTTATGTTTTGTACTCCACCAATTAAAGATGAAGGTATCCATCTGAGGTACTTGCAGGACTCTGCACATTGTATTCTTGCAGACTTCAGTGATACCTGTTGTCACAAATACCCATATGAAGTGCAGTCGTGCTATTATCTCCACTTCACAGTGGAGACAACTCATGGAAAAAGAGACTTAGACTAATAGGGCAGGGAATTTAACCCAGCTCCCCTAGATACAAATCTTGTGTCTAACCCACCAAATTATCTTTTCCCTGCTGTCGCAAAATGACACTTCAAAACACTGCACCCCTGTTTCTCTCCCACTTCTGCTGCTAGACTGTCAGTCCTATAAGATCGACAAAAACAAACAGCAATGAACAAGTCCGAGCATGGAAAGACCACTTTGACAATCCACCATACAACACCGAGATCAACAATGCTTTTTTGCCCAATAGGTGCTCCTGTAAATACATAAAATAAATGGTACCACCTACCTGTGATTTGTGTTGTCATGGAAACGAGCAGTGAAAAATTCAAAGCTACCATGGAAATATTAACAGAGTAGTTGGTGCCTGGCTGCAAATCAAAACAAACTTCTGGAGCCTGCTTGTGTGTGGTAAGGTCAAAGGTCATTTCATGAAAGAACTCCTTCTGATACCAACGCTGGCCTTGCACATGTAACTGTAAACGAAAAATCACAGAATGGAAGTTGCAATGTTTTAATACAGCACTTGCATTCAGTCTTGTCATGCTTTAAATTAGAAGAAATAGCAGAAAAACACATCACTGCATACGGAGGGCCAAAAACGTTGGCATTGACAGTTACCCAAATTCAAATGTTTCCAAAATTTGTCAGGAATTGCAGTCCCTCTTGATCAGCTCTGACATTGTCCCAGTTCTTTCAGTTATCCTTGTCCTAGTCTATCCTCTTCTGTATTAGTACTGTTATTTTGCCCAAGCCTTGATTTCCTGCTAACATACAGGTTTCCAGTAACAGGGCACTCTCATTGTATACTCTCACAGTGCATAGAAATGAGTCAAAAAAGCTCACATGAACACCTCTCTGGTCTGACCATAAGGATCAAGTAAAAAAGCAAGTAATTTTGACCTCTGCCAAAATTCCAAGTACTCTCCAGGATCTAGTTACAGACACATACATTTCCAGGCAAATTTACAGACCCGGGGTTTTTTTTGGTTCAGTTGGATTTTTTGTGTGTTTTGTTGTTGATGTCCTAAATCAACATGAAGTTATTAACTTTAGGCATCTCATGATCATTCCTCTGTTAATGAAAACTAAAATGCTTGCTGTATTTTAATCATGTGCAAATTTTCCTTTAAACAGACCCTATGCCTTCAGATAATCTCTGAGCACCTCCTAGCACACAGAGATTTGAGACAACAGCAGGTGGTCAAAAGTCCTGGCAGAGACAGTTCATGTGGAAATGCCCTGCTGGGATGACAGAAGATTGAAGACGTATCACAGGGCACAGTGGACTGACTGTAGAATTGGAACAGTTGCCTGACACCTGCACATGACAAAGTTGAAAGCACAGATAGGGAAGAAAAAACAGAGTAGAACAGGGGAAAAAATAAGCAAGAAACAGGAGATTGCAAAACAGCATGGTGGTTTCTCTTTTTTGAAGGTTGCTATCCAAGCATAGTCCCTGGGTTTTTATGAGAGACATTACTAGAATGAGGAACACTGCTAGCTGTGAGTGTTTGAAAAATTAAGTTTTTTTTCACATAGGTGATTGATTAAATTGTTTTGTAGATTCAAAATACAGATTGTCACTTACTGAGTATCTGTCTTCCACATCAGTTCCCCTGACAGTTCTCTGCCATTTCAAGCAGGTATCATTAAAAATTAATACATTATTGAAAGCTTCCTTTACTGTAGAGACAATAAAAAAGGCAACAACTTATTACAAAAACTTTACGTTCTTCAACTTAATTGAGTATGAGTAGCTGAAAATAAAAACAAAAAAAAGTTTTTTATTTTAATTCTGTTCTGAGAAGGAGGTAGAATCTCATTTATTTTTGAATGAACAAACACAGTAAATAGATCACAAACATTTTCCAGAGAAAACAGCTTCTGGAAAAACCCAAGTACGCTATTCAGTAAATCAAGATAGGATTTATTTGTCCAGACTTAGGGAAGTAATAATGACAGAAAGATCCAGGAGTTCAGACCTTCTGATAGAAGTAAAGTTATCATAGAACAATTTGTCACAGTTAATGCCCTTTAGGAAAAGCACATGAGAAAAAGCATTTTTGCGCGTTCCAAAGGCAATTCTTTCTTGAGGTCTGTTGCATCCATACCAGTATGTCAGAAGGCAAGCTTAAAGTTTCCATAACCAAAATACTACAGAAACTTGCTGTTAGAACATGTCTTCTCTACAACTACTGAAGAACTGCCAGAACACTGGTCATCACTGCGAAACATAGGAATATTATCTATAATGCTCACATCACTTAGGTTAGTATCACACAACTCAGCAACAGGAAATTCTCCCACAGGCAGAGAATCAGTTTTCAAGGCAAGGAACTGAAACCACTAAGCACTGCACCACGGACTGAAATTCCAGCATGTAGCCAGGAACGTCACTGCAGCAATCCGGCCTCAGTCAGAAGACAAATCCTGAAGCAAGTTCGCCAAATCTTTCTGAAGGGCACTTACTGCCACTGCTCTGTTTGCTCATCGATTCAATGGCCACAGTGAGCAGAAAGAAAAATGTCCTCCAGAAAAAGAAGATGCTGATGGTGGCTACATGTATTTAGTCAGCACAAAGAATGATACAGTCTAGCAGACAGCCTGTTATCCTGTCTGCTAGACTCAAACCAGTAAACTCTGCAGCACAGTAAGTTCTTCTGTAAGCACAAGAGAATATAAAACACAACTTACCCTTTGTTTGAACTGCAACTGTAACTGAGACAATGGTGTTTCTGGAAGAGATGGCCGTAATATTCACCACATAGTTACTGCCAGGGTTAAGATCTAAACACACCTTTGGATTATCTTCACTTGTAGTGATGTTAAATATCACATCTTCTGAGAACGTCTTCTCGTCCCATCTTTGGCCCAATATGTGAAACTATTGGAGATAACAAAAATGATCATTGTGGCTCTCCAAATTTCAGAATACTAGTTCAATTAAGCCTTAAGAACCTAGGATTACATCTGGTTTAGACTATCAGCTCAATCAAGAGAATAGGCTTGTGACTAACTGTTTTTGTGCAACAAGACAATGTAATCAATTAGATTTTTAATTTATTTTGTCTGTTAAATTTATGACTGTTTTCTCACACATTTCTACAACAAATAGAAGAAATTATAACACAGACCCTACAAACACCTCCAACACAAATGGTAAGGTGTAAGTAAATTTTCTTTCTTGTTTACAGCACACAAATGGAAACTACATCTGGTTGCTATTTTCTTTTCTCTAGTTTTTCCCCCTTGCCCCACAGAAGCAGTAGTAAGACAACACCAAACAACAGTAAAACACAGGTGATGCACACAAACTGAAACACAGCAAGTTTCATCTGAATACAAAGAAAAACTTTTTTGAGGGTGACTGAGCACTGGAACAGGCTGCCCAGAGAGGCTGTGGAGTCTCCTTCTCTGGAGACATTAAAAACATGCCTGGATGTGGTTCTGTGCAACCTGCTCCAGGTGAACCTACTTGAGCAAAGGGCTGGACTAGATGATCTCCAGAGGATCCTTCCAATCCTGACCATTCTGTGATTCCCTAAGAGAGTCCCAGTGCAGTGAAAAAGAAACCTGCTGTTTGCTGTACAAGACGAAGGGACATGCAAAACTTATCTAGTTGAGCTCAAGGCACTCCAGACTGTCCTGAACTTCACTGCAAGCACCCTATGCCTGCATCATTCTCAGTTTTGACTATTCTGAAGTGTCTTGCAGGTAGATGAATTCAGGCAAGAGCATGTGCAGAACACATTACACCAGAGATCCACAGCTTCCCAGTTACCACCAGGTACATGAAAAGCACTAGTTTTGCATTGTTAGGGTAATTGGGAACTCGCTTTTTCCTTCTCAGCAGTGCTCAATAAAAGGATGCAAATTAAAATTACATTGATTTACAACACAGGAGAAGAAAGACAGGCTGTCTTCCAGCATATCACCCAACCTTGAAATGTACTGTCCACATTAACCTAACTGCCCCGGAGATCCAAAATAATCCACTTTTTCTTTTTCACCCTATTTGTACATGCTCAAAAAAACAACCTTGCTTGGGGTATTGCCGTTCCCAAAAGATGGGAATCCTCATCACGTTGTTTTGGCTTTCGGTAACACTAACTGAACTACTTGTTTCTGAGACTTTATGTCTTAACTTTTATTCTGATGTTTATAGATGGCAATTAAAAGAAAAAAAAAAAAAAAAGAAAAAAAAAGAAAAAGTAGTTACCAAAGTTGCTTTCAATTTCCATGAAAAACAGTTCTAAAATGTTCAAATAAGAGATGGTTGAATCTCAAGCAAGGCACAGTACTTCAGTAAATCTTGCATTTCCAAAGCAAGTTACATCCAGTATCTGCAAGTGATACACTGCTTGCTTGAAACACTTGCATCAATATCAGGGACAGAATCCAAGTTTTGCAAGGTTTTCTATGTCAATGTGACCCTGAGCTCTACAATGCAATTTCACTAAAGAATAAACTTGTGCTTAAACATTTCTTACCGTTTCAAGCAGATGTTTAGGTGATTTACTAGAAAAGGACTCCAACAGCTTTTGAGTTTTTCAACTAACTTTAGGACAGGGATTTGTTTCTTTCCTAACCCAGTGAGCTTTATGTTTCTAGGCATTTTACCAGGACTAGCAAGACAAACTACCATATAAACAAAAGCCACAAAACATATCTCCACTACTGACTCAGGATTAAGCAGGACAAGGCTACTCCCAAACTCAAATGGTGCCCCACTTACTGTGTATGTTTCCTGCAAGCCCAGCCTTCCAGTTTTCCTTTGCCACTTCACACAGGTTTCATTGAATATGGACAAATTACTTAGCAATTCCTCCTCTGGGAGCAAAAAGATGAACAAAGAATGAAAACAGTTATTATTTCTCATGCAAATTTTATTGTTTGGAGCAATCGTTTCTTTCTTCCTTATTCTGTTTGGTTGTGGGGTTTTTTTTCCAAACAGGAAAAATAAAACAAGGTAGGCAGAAGCTAGGTAGTAAATTTTCCTTTGACTGCGTCAGCTCCTAAAATTAAAATACAAGGCTAACAGAAGAAACATGTTCTGAGCTAATGACTGTGACAGAGCCAGAATTCCATAAATTACCATGACTAATGAAAACAAAATACTTTCTAAGTTTGCATTTTAATGTAGAACAATTTGAATTCTAATGACTTAACAGATCTTGAAGAGGAACATTACAGTTCCCTGACAGCAAAGGAACAAGCTCATTAACTATATCAGAGTACTGCTATGTTCCTATATATAAAAGCACACATATACAACAGCATTGTTTCTTACACAAAAATCCTACAGTATATACTGTACTAAAACCTTTCATATTGGGTGACCAATCCAGGCAAAAAAGCCAATAATAAAAGACATTTTGATCTGCTTCAGACATTCTTCCTAGTCATAATACATTAAACATCTACCATGTATAGGTATTCCTGTATTCCTGGTCAAAGTCTTCCATTAAAGTGTGCTTATGACAGTATTACACCACCAAAAATGAAAAGCAATAAACAATGCCCCAGTTCCACTACTTCTGCCACCCATTCTATATTGTCCTTG
The DNA here is from genome assembly GCF_017639655.2 of Falco naumanni. Taxonomy (NCBI): domain Eukaryota; kingdom Metazoa; phylum Chordata; class Aves; order Falconiformes; family Falconidae; genus Falco; species Falco naumanni. The sequence continues at coordinate 12,327,355 of NC_054080.1, read as the reverse complement.
AACGTGGGTGCCAGCAACTGGATCTCGTGACATGCAATGGTCTCTCTCCTAAAGAACAAGTCACTCACAAATCAACTTGAAGATTTGTAGACCATTGGCTCTTATGGATTAGAAGTCTTATCAAACTGCCAATAAAACAGTCAAGCAGATTTAAACGAACTATCTGTAAGAAAAAGAGGCTACCAGTAAGCCAACAAACTTGGAAAAAAACAGTCTCCTGAATACAACAACCTACATTAAAGCATTTTAAGAAAGCTTCTGTGTTAGACTGGAAAAGAGCTTTTTTGTACCTAAATGAATGGTTTGGTTCATTATTTGTTTGGGTTTCAACATGTTTTCAAAAGGTGTTGACATTTCTCCTTGTTTCACAATAAATAAAGTAACACAGCCACAGTAAAACACTTTTAAGAACAAGCACTAGATGAAAAGCATGAATCCCACACAGCTAGGGAAGACAGTTACAGCAACCATAGATAAATCCTTCAATGCGCCTGTGTTAACTTACACACTTTCAAGGTTGGTTTATGCCTCAGAGAAAAAGACAGAACCAGTAAGATCAACTCTGCTCTATTTTAGGCAGTTCTTTCACTGCTGTCATGAGACACAGAGCAGCTGCCATCACAAGACTAAATAGAGTATCCTCCCAGAGCTAAGAGCAAAGCTCCTTCTGCTTACAAAGTGATCTGGTCTTCAAATAGTCATTCCTTTGCCCAGCGGTGTTTTCTTACTACATTCACTGCATGACAAAGGTCGCAAACCCAAGCTCATACAGATTCTAAGCTGAAAAGCCTGTACTAGTTTGGCAGACTCTCCAGAAATATTCACACAATAGTTGATGCAATGCCCCGTTGTAAAAGCAAACATAGCGCAGGTTGCTCTTCCTCTGTATGCAAACCTCACTACCATTTCACAGGGGGGCCCTTGTAGCGTATGGACATGAAGCTGTCACTGAAATAAACAAATACATCAATAGTCTCTAAAATTCCTATATGTAGGTAGTTACTTAGAACTGCAGTGTAATGGTTTGCTTATTTTGCAGCACTTTATTTTCTTTTCCCCTTCCTTTTTTTATTTATTATTAAACTGTCATAAAACAGTTCTCTAACGGTATCTCCCTCTCCACATACTCAACAAAAAGATGCCTTATTCACAAGACTAGTTTATCTCCCAGCTAATTTTAATTCCTACATTACAAGCTGTCATTAAATATGGGAATGTTGTTGAAAGCTTCCTCTTCTACAGAGGAGATTAATCTGCATGCCCTCTAAAACAAATTTCCTTACATATGGCTGTGTGATTAATTGTATTGAAATACTGCCTATTATTATTATTATCTGTTTCACAGTAATGTCTAGAAACTCTACAGTACTAAGACTTCTGTACCCACAGAGAGCAAAAGAGTATGTTCAGTTACTGTATTCTTCAAATCAGATAAATTTTTACTAAAAGACCAAAAGGCAAAAATGACTCATTTGAGCACAGCCAGAGGGAAAATGGTTGCATATCCATGAGAACTGAATTAAAATGCATTACAAAAATAAAAAGTAAAAAAAAAAAAAAAAATTGCCAAGACTGCTCAACAAGAAAATCAGGCACTTGATTTTTGAATTCATAAAATACCCAGGAAAAAAATAAAGCAAAATAAAGTGGCAAACAAAAAAGTGTTTTAGCCAGGTATTCAGTCACAGAAAGAAATCTTTTACAGTGGCCTCCTTGGAAAGAAGTCATCAGAACTAGTAGAATTTTTTTCTGTAACTACATCAATTTGTTTGTTGTGCTTTCTGAACTTTCTTTGGGAAGAACTAAGCCACCATGCCATTGCCATATACCCACAGAATACCTGGCAGACCTTTTCTCAAAAGTTTCCAGTTCAAACGAGTAGGAGCAAAAAAGGACAAAAAGTTCTAACATCCACAGAGCAAAGACCACAACAAAGTCCTGGGCTTTCTGAGGAGACTGCTTTTCCTCCCTTATTCTTACTAATCACACACTCTTTGGATAACCAAATGTACACTAAGTGCTTGGTTTAACATTAATCCCAATAGTATAAACCCAATAACCAATAACAGCACAAAGGTATCTCTGAAAAAACTGTCCTCACACCTAGAGGAAAACAGGTTCCCTAACAGGTTAGTTCTGTGAAATTTAACAGCTCTAGTGTCTTCCACAGCTTGGGCTCTCTCAACATGAAATGCTCTATACATGCCAGGCCTTAGTATGACATCTTAGCAGACAGTGGCATTCAGGTTGTCAACATACCTGATTTCAATCAATAGCTTTCACTCAGACTCACAAATGAGATGGGACAAGTAACTACCCTCAGTTTCCTCGTAGTTCAGCACTAGAAATGTCAACTTGTGATTAACCGAGAAGGCCACTGGATGCCACAGCTGCTCCACTGACCTCCAGGTTACCCTCACAACCTCCCTTCCATCCCAAGAGAAAGGGTCCTAGAAACGATATGCGAATGCCTGGAGACCAGAGCAGAAGGGTGGAAAAAGATTCTGAAGTCAAATACTGAAAGGTAAATCTGTGAGAGGGTAGAGAGATACAAACAGCACTGGCGGTTAGCAGACAGGAAATACGAGTGCTGGTATACAGAACAAAAATGGGAAAACACATAAAGTAAGTAACGAAGTGATTCAACAGTGCCAGTGAGCATCAGAAGGTGAGAAATCATGTTAAGAAAGCCCAAGAAATTAATTCTAAGAGGAAAACAAGGAGTGAAAGTCTGTCTTTTTTACTCCCCTTTCAAACGCTCTGCTAGGAGCCAGGGCCTCTCTCTGTGCCTGAGTGTGTAGGGAAATCTTCTTAGTAATTACAGCCAGTACATAAATGCCTGTACTTTCATGGTCTTCTGCCTTAACCCTGTGCTGTAAAGGCCAACCTTAATTCTTCACTTAACAACCTATGTGAGCTCAGCTCCCAGTACTCAGTGTTATTATTTGCTGACTCAGGGAAAAAAAACAGACAACTCTGTGTCTCAACACTCATTAGAACCACCTAACTTCCTCCACACGTACAATCCACTACTCCACAGCTGTAAGAACACTTGACTACCACTGACCTCAGCCCGAGATACACGTTAGCAGTGAAGCATTTTTGAACTTGCATGAAACTTGCAGAAAGCAGATAGAATCAGCTTCAATCCAATATTTCATCTTCCGCAAGTAGCTAAAAGAGCATCCACACATGCACAACTCACAGAGCTCCAACCACCAATCTCCACACAAGCATGCAATTTAGGGAAAGAAGAAATCCAAATACTAGCTTTTATGTATGTTTTGCCTGTTCAGTCCTGTGAAAACTGTGAATGATGCTGCAAGTGCCATCTGCTACAAACATGCACCACTCATACGTTCAGACGCAGAAATTAAACGGAGAGCAAACAATGCTTCAAGGAGAACTTCTGCTCAGACTGTTTCAAGGTACCTGTTCCATAGCATATAGGCGAACACCTCTTGCACAGTAACTTTCTCAAATGTACACGAATTTATTTTACAGACATATCTTCAGTATTTATACCATTTAGGGTAGCATGATAAATTTTTTTGAGTTTTCCACATTTTGAGTAACCTACTTGCTCCCAGTTTAACTAGGATTGCAAAATTAGCAGGTTTTCACCTTCAGCCCCAAAACTTTACACAGAGGAAATCCACAGAGAAACAGAAAAGCTATAGGTAGAGACCGTCATGCAGGAAGGAGTAGACAAGATAATTAATGATTTACTACTTCCTTTGGTCTAAAAACATTACCAGGAGACAAACAGGAGGCAGAGTAACTCATGCATTGATGCAATTGTGACCATACTTACAGAGGAAAGATGCATCAATCAAGGGTGTCACATTAGACAGGATTAGGTGGGCTGGGATTACCCCACCTGAAAGAGGTTCCCCAAGACTAGTATTCGCCATTGCAAACTGGGTGATTATTAACATCATTTCAAAAAACCAAACAAACAAAAGCCTAAACAGCCCTGCAAAAAGCTATGGGTTTTTTTGTTTAACTGTTACTGGGTTGCATCACTATGATCTAAGAAGTACCACCTCTCATAACACAGACTCCACCTTTTTCCAGGCAATTAAAGAAATTACCAGATTAACATATGTCTGGATTTAACACATCAAGTTAGGCCTTTACAAAAACTAAGGCAAATCAGATCCTTTTCACTGATGACTATAATTATCCTAATGGTTTGATAGGGGGTTTATTACTACCAACCCTGGGTTTTGAATCAATGCCCACAGATGTGAGAGTGACACCTTTTCTGTTAAACTCGTAACTGTTGACATAGCTGGGAACAAAAATTAGGACAGTGACAGTTAACCCATTCACTGTTGTATGGAAATTACTGATGCTGCCAACACAGAAACATTCCAGCTGCCTTTCTGTATCATCTCTTACTGTACAAGTGAGAAGCTAAAAACTGACATCCTGGAGGATTCTAGCTAGAGTGGAAATCAGTCATTGGGAACAGGAATAAAGCTCAGGAGAAGAAGGGAAAGTGAAAGCAAAGGGAAAACAGCTCTGGATTAAAAAGTAAGTAACTAGACCCTCTCAGTTACGTGGGAATTATCTTTGCTGTTGGTCTACAGTTAAAATTAAATTAAATTACACCTGACAGACAATCCTGCTCTGTTTTTTCCAGACTAGATTCTGATTTTGCTTTTGATTTCTTCCAAGCTTTCTTTTTTCTTTTTTTTTTTTTTTTTTTCCCCACTATGAAAGTATTCTTTCCCTCTTCTGCAGTGTTTTAAAGTGCACAGTGTGGACAATCTGCTTTGCCTTCTTTGGACCAATTCATCAAACCACTCTTCCTTCTAAACCTTCAAATCACTGAATCATGTATTTAGCAAGTATCCTCCACTCTCTTCACCTGTTAGGATTTTCAGTTCTATCATACAACACCAATTTTCTACGAAATGTCTCAAAACCAACTAACACCTTATCCCCTTGATGTTTTGAAGATACTCTTCACTACCATAATACCCAAGTTCTATGTGATTATCTCAACAAAATCTCCAGAGACCAGGACACGCAGCTAAACTCTGTCGGTGGGTGGGTAGTCAAAACACAGAAAAATGAAGCATTCTGAAACAGAAAACCAACCTTTAGTGAAAGGTGGACATTTAGCATTGCATTTAGTAAGAGGTGAGGTAAAAACCAGCATGCACACAAAAGGTTATGACACAGAAGCTCCAAGCTTAGGATCAGACAGAATGTGCACTACTGTGAAGAATGATTTTGCCCCTTTTTGAGCTCCAGGTTCACAGGATGTTGGGACTGGATCATTTTTTCCTCTATTAACCCTACCTTGGAAGGCTCTCACAACAAACTAGTAAGATTGCTGTGCCGTCAAACTCAGCATTAAAGGGACACAGGTCAATTTTCCCTTTTGACTGCAACAGATATTCCCCGCTGCCTGAGTTTTGGAATGCTTTACCAATAATACACATTACCTTTCCAGGCAGGTGGGATTCACCCCTTCCTCCAGCCTTTTTACATATCCATGGATTTTTCCCACCCACGTGCAGAAGCTGCTTCTTTTGCAAGGACAGTATTTTACTTATTATATTAAAAAAAACATTTCAATAAATGCATTTCTAAAAACAATGCTACTGGAAACTTCTTTAAATACTGAGAAGTTATTCTCTAATACAGACTTGTATTTTCTTTTCCTTGGATAAACATAAGAAAATTGGACAAACTGTCTGTCTTGACACCATATTGTTGCTACCCACACCAATAGATGCTAAACACACCGAATACTAACAACCTCCAAAGAACACAGGCATAGAGAAGGAATTTTCCAGAGAAGGAGTTTTCTAGGATCAGAATAATGAGCAGCAGTCAACCCAGCCTATGTGCTTATAGCCAAGGCTAGAGCCAGCTGTTACAGAAAGGATAGATTAAATACTGTGAAAAAGCTCTCCCCATGACAAGGATGTCCTTAGGACTTGGGACTGGGAAATTGGAAAATGCTTGATGAATACTACACTGGAGGACTCTGCAAACAGGATGAAGGGAGCTGCAGTAGGTAAAAGGATTATCTCCCTCCAAAATATCCCTAACAATTGTCCAATTACCACAGAAAACTGCACCAGACACTACCCCCTTTGTGCATGAACTGACCCCTTTGTAATTGTAACGAAGACTGAAAAAAGTACCAGCTTTACAGCTGCACACGGTATTAAGAGCAAGACAACCCTGTAAGCACCCTATTCACCATACTGCATCTTAACTTTCCCAGGATGTGCAAGAAGTAGGTTCCCAAAAGTTAAGCTACATGTGTGTTTATGTATGTACAGCCACGCACATACACAATCGACACCTGTTACAAGGGAAAAATACTCTACTTCAGCACCTATGTTAGTCCTTCCCAATATTTAATATTAAACATTTGTATACAAGTTCAATGAAAGATAAAATCAACTCATTTACATATTTTCACTTCAGACAGCCTCCAGTCCCTCACCCTGCCTTCTCAAGATTATATACTTCATGGACTTGATAATAGCTTACAATATACATTGCACACTGTACCATTTGCAAGTGCAGATTTAGGAACAAATATCTCAGATAGCCAAGGCACAAATCACCTTTTTTCTGGCTGTGTTACAGCCATGATAAGTTAAAAAAAAAAAACTTTATTTGCAGAATCTATCAAAAAGAAAAACATGAGAGCAAAGGCTTCATTTTATACTTTTCCCTTTTATAAAAAATAGCAACTATAATTCTTATGTTACCTTATGTTCAAGTTTATGCCCACACCCAGAACCTCTTTCAGTAAGATAAATATTACTACCGAAAAAGTTTAAGTTGACAATTTCACCACTGAAATTGAAAATGGGAAAATCAAGCTTGTTTCAAATGGTTTTGTATTCCACCACTGAATGCTATAGCACTTTATAGCCAAAGCCCTCCCCTGTAACAAACAGTGATATTATTCCCCCCAGGGGATCTTTTTTCCATTCTGAAAATAGACTTCCCAGATTTCCTACGAAATCCCACCAGGTGCAATGTATGCCTGGAATAACAGCACACCATTTCTGCAATGAAAATAAATGAAACGATGCATTTCTGCCCAGTAGGGGAAAAAGTTGTTCTTCCAGGACAAGTTGTACAGGATGTCCAGACTTACATGTTGAGCATACTGGACAGCAGGTATTTAATTGCTGGTATGTTCTCTGCACCTTAGTCACTTGAATTTAGACATATATATATATTTTTGCATTATACACACATCAAGGGTTGGGAAAGGAAGACTGTAATCCAGCTGACTATCATCAGACTTCACTGCTGGTGGCTTAATCGAATCAGCACCTCTCAGTAATATTAATTTTGTTAAGCAATTTTTTCCATATTTAAAACATCTACAATTAAATATACTTTTATATATATCACACACACAAAACCATTTACTATATAACCGAACAGACAGTGCAACAGACAACACAAATAAAGGGCATTCCATAGCAATCACTTCTTAAAAAATGAAGAAGTGATTATTTGCCAAGGGGGACATGCTTAGGGGAATTTCTCACTTCTAATGATGTTTATCAGGCAGTAGAAAAAGTCAAATGGTTTTCTGACTTCTATCATAAGTTATTTTGGAATGGTACATGGTTTTCTCTCATTTTAATGGGAATTACTGATTAATTACACACACACTTAAGATCATATACATCTGAAATGCATCATTACTGAAACACGAATTTCATTTCAAAGCCATTTAGCTCTAGTAAGTGCGAAAAACGGAGAAGCTAAGAAGCTGAGGACCTCTGGACAAGTTTCCTTTTCATGATTTTTTTTTCCCCTCCCAAAGAACCCTGGACTGGTCAGGTTATTTTTTAAAAGCTTTTTTGCAGTCAAGTAGAATGGAACTGACTTTTTTGGCCCTCTGATCCAACACTGGAGTCTACATTTTTGCCTCTGGCAAAGCTCTTGCTGAAATCCATAGTAATGCTGTGAATGCAGTCTGCAGGTTCAAGCCCTTCAAAGTTTCAGAGTGCTCAGGACAGAACTCTTGGCATTGCAAAGACTGACACACCTGATTAACTAGCTACTCTACACAATGCTGACTTCAAAACCAATTCAGCAGTGCTGCTATGCAAATTGCCTGAATCAAATAAGAACCTTTACTTCTAACAACAGCAGTTCCATTTTTAGTAGGGCACTATAAAAAGTGACAGAACTGCTTTTCTGTATGCTCATTTTATTTGACATCACAGGTTTATGCTTGCAGTGAATGCTCAAGACATGAAGTGAGGCAAGAGAGGCATCAAGTGGCAACTCTGTGTAAATGCTTGGTCTGTGAAGCAGTACCAGTCAAAGACATGCTGCAAGTCCTACTGAGTAACATGTGGATGTTCCAAGGCTTGAGAACAAGAGATGGACAGTTGTAGAGCTATCTTGTGATACGTCTTTCTGAGGACACAGAACAACACTAAGGAACACAATAGCCATAATCTAAAACCTGCTATTTTTTTGCTATTACTATTAAAATGTCAGTACATCCTGTTTCCAAGCCCACATTATGACATCTTTGTTACGTATCTCCCTTCTCATGGCCCAATTCTTTTACAGAAAATCCTTTTGGACTGAAATTCAGACAACTGTATCTAGGTTAGAAAGGCAACCATGAACAAAGTTTACCTTGGGCATTATGAGAGGAGGAAAAAAAACAACAAAAAAGGACCCAAGTTCTGGATTCCATTGCCCTATATTCATCACAGGGCACTTTATTAGTGCTACAAAAAAACAGTGTTAAATGCCTTGTGTTCATCTAGTGACATTCTCCTGGCTTTTAAAGCTGAAGGTTCTCAGTGCAGCAATAAAACTCCAGTTGCATTAGACCCTTTCTGTTTGAAATAAAAAGCTAGACAGCTAACAGAAAGATCTGTGTCATCCACCAGAAACTGTTGCCCAATTAAAATTCTCTTCCACGACCTTTCCATCCAAAGTACTACCACATTCCCTACATCATAAATCAGAAATGGGTTTCTTGCTTTCATCCTTCCTCCTGTTCCTACCTTCAGAACAAGAATGAGAAACTATATAAATAGCAAATCCCACGGCAACTCCTACAGTAATATTTACCTTTGCATATGTACGTAATATTCTCCCATGACTGATCTGTTGTGCATTCTGAAAAATTCCTGTCTCCATTAGAATAATATCCGTCTTTACACTGATAGTACACTCTGCTCCACAGAGTGGTAGAGTTGTCCCAGGTCATTTCTGTGTGTGGAATCAGCAAAGGTTTGCCACAGTCTATTTCTGGAACAGAAAAACAGTGTATCAAAACCTGAAAATTAAAACAAGTAAGGCATATCAACTTGTTTAAGAAGAGAGATTAACTGTTCCAGCAATTTTCTATTCTGTTCACTATTTTTTCACTTCCCAGGGATTTCCAGAAGTCAGGTCAGCCCTTTAGAACCCAGAATTCTGTGACTGGAGACTTTCTAGCAAGATGGAACACTTACCCTTCAAGATGAACCATAAGAAATAAAACAAAAAAAGCATCCTGTTTAGAAATGGAGAACAAGGATCTCTACGCAAATTTTTACAAATGGATCTATCTCCCTGCAACACTGTCTTATCCTCCACATGCTGTTTATTCCTTTATTTTACCTATGATTAGGAACAATAGATCTGAAAAACAACACATGGTCCAAGGAGTGATGTAAAAGAACAGCATCAAGAAGGTTATGTTCCTTTGCCAGTGGATTTAAGAAAAAAAAAAAAAAAAAGAAGCTGGAACAGGCAAGCACAAAGAGCACTTCTGGGGGAAAATTTGATGGATTATTCAGACCACTTTAGAGATAATTAGAAAGCTGGGCTAAAGCACTTATAAATTAATTCATTTGCTCAGATGTTTCCATGATAAATTTATGGAACAAAAAAGAATAGAGAGTGAAGACAAATCAATAGAATATTACTAGGGTTAAAATTCCCTTTCAAATCCACAATGAACACCAGACCCCAATAAAAGATTCTGCATCACTTTACTTGCAAGAAGTAAACAATGTAAGAATTAAAATCTGACTTTTACTAAAGCTTATATGCAGAAAACAAGTGCTTTTAAAACTGTTTAATAAATAAGTGATTCTGAAATTCTACTCATACAAAGGAAAACAAAGAATTGAAAAACAAAGTTTATAGAATCAAGATCTGTACAGCCTTTCAAAGAAAAGTTAAACAGATATTGCAATGGCCAATACATCCACCATCACGATTACATTCCTTTTCATATCCCAGTGTGTATGAATGTATGTACCTACCGTAAATTGTCAGAACAATATTCAGAATAACTAATGCACATGCAAAGAATATGCTTAGTTTATAGAAGGACAGTGTGTGATGAGACACAGAAATTACTGCTGCTTAACTCCAGCTATCTGTCCACAGCCATCCTGTAATCAGACTGAAAAGCATAAATGCAGAAGTATGTTTCTGTGCAACATATTGAACCTTCTGTTTAGACTGGTGACACAGAATAAGAATATTAAAGAAAATTCTAAAAGTAGAGAGTTGTTGAAACATATAAATTGCATATTCAAAAAAATTACTATGTTTGATTGCAATGAACAGAAGACTCTACCCTGCTGGATTAAACTGAAAAGGTATTTATCACCCAATAAATGGAAAAATGAAGTTATGCCAATGTAAAAACTGACTGAAGACTGTAATTATCCTGAGGTCACATTAATTAATTAATGAGTTCAGAGTAACAATAGACTATACATTTTGGTGGGCAAAATAGTTCTTTTTTAGATATACCTTTTTTTTCTTCTTCTTTTCTGAGTTTTTCCCTTTGTCAAGGAACTTGTTAGGCTGCACTCTTCCAAATCGCAGTAACATAAGGGATTTATGAGTCATGTCAAATAACAATAGCATGCTTGAGCAGTCATAGTTTGCAAATGGGAACTGGTCAAATATGAGAATTTTAAGGGGACGCTAACTGCTAATAGCGGTTCAATTTTGGAGCAGTGGCTTCAACCACAGCATAGATATTGACATAGAAAAATGGCAGGAATTCAGGTTGAATTTTCATTTCATGATAATCCCAATGCTTGACATGCACTGGGATTTTGGTCTTACATGTTAACATTTAATAACTTATTGCAACTTCATTAGCAGCACAGATTAAAAAAAAAACCCTGTTTAATATACCACTTTTATTTTGTGACTGAACTTCATATGCTAGAAGACTGTATAATCTGAGTGCCCAAAGAGGATGTCTCTAACTGATGTCTGGGATTTATTATGGTGGTTGTAACAGTATCTATGCCAAATAAATTTGAAGGCAAATTTCATTTACCTTTGCACACCAAATCAGTGCCATCCCACTGTCCTTTGGCATCGCAGACTGCAGTCTGATTGCCGCTTGCAACAAAGTAACCATCGACACAACTATAAGTAACTTCACTTCCATATGTGGTCCCAGTTACAAATACTGGATGTGCATTTAAAACAGAAGGTGGAACCCCACAATCCACACCTAGGGAGAGGTATAAAGAGGAAGATAATCTGTTAGTCAAGCAGCATAAGTAATGACAACTGCACTCAGCAAGTATTTCTTTTGTTGTTATCAACTAAGCCTCTTTTCCTGCAGTAACCCAACACTCACTCCCTCATGTCCTCTGCAACACCCCCAATGTAACTAAGCATGCTGTAGCTACTCCAGAGCTGGTTCCAAACACAATGACTTCTCTGTCTTTCTCTCAGAATGGCATGCTAAATCTGTGACTCCTTCCTCAGCCTGGCTGCTAATATAGAGAAAATGGCCTGGTTTTGTTTTTTTGTTTGTTTTTTTTTTCTTTAATCTTTAAGATTCTCCTGCTTTTACAAACCTGATTACAAGTGGCAAGCTGGTTCTGTATCATTTGAAGTAAGCAACAGTCAGAGGGAGACAGACAAGCAGAAACTGCCTTCGGGAAGTAAAATTCTAAGTGCACAAGGACCAAAGAAAGGCAAAACCATAGAAAAGGTTACAACATACAATAAGCTTCCTGTTAAAGCCAGAGTCTACATGATGTTCAAAACATATTGTAATAGTTGCTCTATTCACAAACATGCCAAGTTGTCAATTACAAATGCATAAAACAAAGCAAGTAGTACCAAAAAGCAATTTGTTTGACAAGATGTCCTTTTTCTAAGGTATTTTCTAAACCATCTAAAAGGCACTCACGTTAGCATGTCACAACATCACATTCAACAGTTTACTTCATCTGAAGACAATTTTTTTATTAATATTCCAGGGAAGCTATACTTTTCACAGACATGTTACATCCATACACTTACATTTAAATAAAACAAGGAGATCTGCTCCACTTACAGTATCTTGATGTTAGGTCCCACACCTTACTGAGTCTGACCTACCTTCAATGGCCAGTTTCATCATGACTATATAAACAAAACTCCTATATCACAATAAGAAGGAAGACAAAAGACAAACACTGCTTTTTCTGAAAAAGAAGACATTACACCTGGCCAGAAGAAATTATTAAATTAGCAATAAATAATTAACAAGAAAATTCTCGGAATTTAAAGAACTATTTAAAGGTGCCTTTACCACTATTAAAAAGAAAAAAAATCAAACTTGATGGTTTTACAAAAAGAGAAGTCCTAAATGAGGTCCAGGAAAAAAGATTGTAACACCAAGAGGAAATAGGTTTGTCATTTCAGATTCATGGGCTGTTTCTTGGTGGTTGATGTATTTTATTTCAATTAACCATGACAGATGTGTTCAGAAACTCTGACCTGGCCTACTGTTTGATTGTAGATATAAAAAACTACATGAAAAAGCAATCACTAAAGAATATTAATATAAAACAAATGTACCAACAACTCATAAGGACTGCATCCCACAAGCTTTCTTTACAGACCTCTTGAGACTTTGGGCACTTCATTTTTGTTTTCAGATTCCTTGTCCTTTATTTATTTTTTGAGAAAACTGGCATTTCAACTGTTTTATTTTTTATGTCAGTAATTTTGTATTGTTTTATCTTTTCCTTCTTATGAATTTTCTGGTGATATTTAATATTTCACTTCTCTCAGCCACAGTGATTTAGCATCTTTATTCTAATGTATTCACTTCCCATAGACACACACACAAACCTCACATTTCTATCCACTTTCGTGTGTGTGTGTGTCTGTGTGTTAGTTAGAAAATGGGAAAGTTTTAGAAACCAAGAGGGCTTTTGTTTTTTGAGAGAAGGAACTCTCCTCCCTAAGTGATAATGACAATTCTCTCCCCTAGAATTGTTATATGCTGTAGCTTCTCTTAGCTAGCAATTCAAGTGTCATTTAACTAATGTATAGACTTTCTAAATACTCAGAGGAACAGATAATCCTGCACTTGTAAGCAGCAATACTTCAACAGAATGGGCAATTGGAACACCAAAACAAGTGGAAGTTTCAAAGATGGTCATGGGAAATGTGGTCATGCAAATGCTTTTAAAATCACAAAGGCTATCCAGAGATGAGGGGTGGTATGACACTTCTCTTTACTGTCAACCCCTGGAAAAAAACTTCACAAACTGTCAGAAAATTTGTTCCTTTTCATGAAAGGTCACTGATGCCTTCCAACTCAGTAGCTTTTCCCACGAAAGGCTACAGAAACCTAGTTTTCTAGGCCTTGGTTCACAGGCAGAAGGACACATTGCAATATCTATAAAAACACAAGAATCAGCATCAAAAATGACACTACACTAACAAGAAGAGGTGGCACAATTTTATCATCTTTCTTTTCTTCTCCTTTTTTTTTTTTTTTTTTTTTTTTTTTTGCGAATAGCCAGATCTTGAAAATTACCCTTCAGACTGAGGAAAGTCGACTGTCTCACAAACACACTTCCTTATGCATAAACTCCCTTAAAGAATTTAAAAAAGATTTAAGACTCTTCTCACCTTTACAGCTTAAAGTGGCAGGTTCCCAAGTTTCGTTTGCAGTGCAATATGAGAACTTTCCCTCGTTGCTGTAAAACCCTTCTTTACATTCATAATGAACTGCACTTCCTGGTAGCAAGCTGTAGTTCCCTACAATGTAGCCGTGCTTCATTTCAGGAGGCGAACCACATCCAATTTCTGCAAAGAGACTGGGTCAAAAGAACTCACAGTACAATAATCACAACAAAAAACCACTTTAAAATGGGCTAAACTGGATGGTCACGTCATAAACTACACCAAATCTGATGAATCTGAGGGGTCGCCAAAAAGGTAGACTATTAGAGTTGAAGAGTTGTACTGGCCATAGTTGAAGGAGCACAGGGATCCAGGTACTGGATCTACATCTTTACTAGCATACAGCTGGAGCCATTCACAACAACAAAGAGAAGACACTGCAATGTGATGGTGCTTTTCATGTGCCAGTCTCGTCACATCAATGACTGAATGGTACCTCAACACCAGAGGAAAATTTCAGGCCCCAGTGCACAGCCTTATTTCCCTGCGCATGGAAAAGGTGAAGCACTGTGGATATACTGAAATGAAATGTGGTCCTCAATTCCTTCATCGCACTGAACCAGCCTGCATACAAAAGCTACACACCTTCAGCTCCTTTGTCCAACTCTGCAAGGGACACAGACTGTGAGATAAGCAGGATTATCAGTGATTCTGGCAAAATGAAGCAGAGCACTCCAGCTGGGAAAACTGGATGGACCACAGGCAGTGAGCTTTACTGATGGTCCTTGCAATAATTCAGAAACGAGAGCTGGACATAATCAAGGCAGTTCTTTCTACCTGGGATGCCTGGGTTCATTACATACTCTAGACAACTACAGCTTACACTGCTAGCGCTTTGCGTCTGTGAGAATCTACACTAAGAAGAAAGGAGGAACAGATTCAAACTGAAATTTTTTGGTTGTTATGGCAAGATAAACAGAAAAGTTTATTTATGCAGGTGCCACAGTATGTAATAAATAGCTAAACTATTATTTTATTATTCCTTTCCACTAGACTTGTTTCATTCCTATGACCTCTCTTACCAGCTGTTTATCCTCCCTGCCCTTCCCCTTCATGCACTGTGAATATATAAGCAAATTGATTATACCACACTTTCTTCCTATTCAGAAACTAACTACATTACCTGCAGAGCATTATTGAGCTTCTCTGACCCTACACACCCGAACCACTGCTGAGAGCCTGTAGAAATCATACCTGGTGTCGACTCTACCATCCACACACCACTGGAACAAACTGAACCCAAGAAATAAAAACTCATACAGCAAGCAAAGTCCACAGAGAGGGCTTCTGCCATGCAGGCTTAAAAGCACAGGTCAGAGCAGGTACTATTATATCACATAAGACCTGATTTTATCTGATAGCAAAACCAGCATCCAAAGACTCTCACCTTTGCATGAAACTATATTTTCATCTGGATGAAAAGAATGCTCTCCATTTTCTAATTTATAACCATCATTGCAGTAACACTTGTAGCTTCCTTCAGTATTCATGCAGCTTGCATTGGGACCACAGAGCCCAGACTCCTCACATTCATCTATATCTAAAAATTCAGAGAAATATATACACACTTAGTAATAATTTGGGGTTTGTTTTTTTTTAATTAGTTAATCTAGGACCCAAGCTTAAAACAAATACAACATTCCAAAATGGGTTCTATGTAGCTTGTGATGGCTTTTCTAGGAAACAAAGGAGCTTATCATTGCCTGGTGTCCAAGCATCTGGAAGGAGGAGACTCTCAGTTTTGTAGCAAGCTATCTTTTCAACTGTTTCTGTTTTACCTGCCAAGTAGTTTCCAGTGTTACCTCCTGCTACAACAACCCCAGAAAAACTTCCTGTCTGCAAGTATCTTAATCAGCTGCAACAGTTTACCACCATAACAAGGAGCTGGCTAATTCTACACTAAACATATGTATGACATTCTGGGGGAAAGATAGGGGTCATCTTCTTTTCTCTAATCTAGCTGCTTCTTCTGGAAAGATTATCACTTGAATGTGACTGTGAAGCATTAATTTGTAACACAGCAAAGAATGCAAAATGGAACTAATTCATGGCTGTTAGAAACTAGATGTCAAATCACTGTCTGCATCCCCCACAAGAAGTGCTCTGATACAGTTTCGGAAAGCAAGTTATAAAGTGACAGGGAAAAACAGGTTTGTGCAGTAGTAAGTTCTGGATTCCTGCTGCTCAAGATCCTTCACGATGTCTACCTGTACAGTTAGTGCCATCATTGGGAATAAATGTCTTGTTGTTGTTGGAGGCTCGGTATCCATCAAGGCAAACACAGTAAAAACTTCCGTGTGTATTATGACACAATGTATGATTTCCACAGATCTTGCTGGCTCCAATCTGGCATTCATCTTTATCTGTCAGCACATTTAAAACAGCAGAAAGAGCTTAAGAAGAGTATCCTTCCCTCCTCACTCATTCCTGTGAAATCTGACTTCTCCTGACTTTGTCTAAGTTATTTGGGATGTATACACTGCTACTAATTTGGAGTATTTACACCAACAGAGGTGGTTGTCTCTGGATGAAACTGTGAATAAAGTTTCATGACACAGCCTGAGTTACCTATGAGCTGTTGAAAGCAGAGGGCTTTGCTCTCCACCTCTGCTCTTCCTTGTGGCATACACTGGCTGCAGCACTTGATGAAGCTTATGCTGACCTTACCCAACTGGCAGAGAATTAACATGGCAAAATATACAGCTTGCCTTCTCCCACAATAATGAGAAAACTGAATTCTGTGCAGGGCCCAGTGGGTGCCAGGGCTTGTGAAAGAAGGGGAAGAGATGGAGTGGAAGAGATAAGAGGTGGAAAGCCTTCGCCTTTAAGCAGTGGTAAGCTATTACCTACACTCAGACACAGCATTTGACATCATCCTTTGATTTACATACTGATTTGTCATGTATGAGAGAGGATTAAAAGGACTTATCAGCTACAGTAGTAAAACAATGTTGAACAACACTTTTCGTGTAACAGACACTTACACCTAACATATCTGTGTATATATGCACGCTGTTAAGAACAGATCTTCAGCTTCTGAAATTAATTTTTAGTTACCCAGAACTAGAAAAATCAGTAAAAATGTGCTACTTTTGTCAGTTTTATTATCTAGTTTTCAGTTCAATGAAGCATAGGTTGAAAGGAATGATAAAGTGAAGCCCATCATATTTAGTTTCTATTCCTGAAGCTAGGATAAAAAATATTAAATAAACCATTCCAATACTTTATGTTTTAAAAGTAAATGTTTGGTAAACCCCTACATTTTCTAAGACAAAATTAATTTAAATCCTTCACTATATAGCAGAAACTGAATAAAATAGTTAAGCAACTAAGTACAAAATTATATTTACATCAAGTACAAGTAAAGTACAGCTCATGGATAGCTGGGCAGGAGGGGAGGGGGCAGTGCATGGAGAAAACAATCCACACCTATTATCTGTTTTGGAAATTCTGCCAGGAAATAAGAAAGCTTTTACCATGTTT
This sequence comes from Falco naumanni, assembly GCF_017639655.2. NCBI lineage: Eukaryota > Metazoa > Chordata > Aves > Falconiformes > Falconidae > Falco > Falco naumanni. The sequence continues at coordinate 12,309,907 of NC_054080.1, read as the reverse complement.
TGAAAAATTCAATAATATTACTCAAGAAAGAACGTTTTAGGAATGTACTTTCTTGCCATTTTATGAACAGGCAGCCTACCTTGACAATGGGTTCTTCCATTGCCTACAAATCCATAATTACAGATGCAGACACTTTTTCCTTCAATTTGATGACATGTAGCATGAATGTGGCAAGTTGCACAGACATCTGGAATGGATCTGTTCACAACTGCTTTAAGAACAGAAAGACTCAATTACTTTTTTTTGTTCTGTTTTAAAGCGGACCATAATGGTGGTCTGGTATGGGTAACTGGCAAGGAATGGAGGATAACATCCAGATTAAAAGACATAGAATAAAATGCTATCTCCTCCCACCCCGTTTTCAAATTTGCAAGAAAACCACAGCCGTAGTATTCAGTGACCAAAGATAAAAAACAGAAAGGAATAAACAAAATAACTACACCAGTTGTCTCCAACCGTCTAGTCTCTGACAACAAGCAAATCAGCTTCTCAGCAGTTAGGAAGGCTTATGAGACATATAATAAACAGCTTCATCCAACATTGATCTTTCCTCCATATTCCTTTTCTTTCCCTTTTGTCTTTGTTTCCTCATTTATTCTATTGTTTCTATTACTTACGCATAGACATTTGGGCTATTTATCCATCTACTTGTATTTTGTATCATCAACATGCATATGGTATAAATGCTATTCGTAAAAATGATGTTGCAAATGCTTCCAGGAGGAAAATGACTTAAAGTCAGTGAAAGTAATTTCTTCTCAGTTAACATAAGACTTTTCACCCTGGCACTACAACGACCTTACGGTTTCAGTGACTTCACTTATAATAAAGTCATTTTAGAAATCATTTTATATTAGAAGTAGTTTAGCAGCACATCATATACAACCCAATTTATTGTAATTCGATAGGGCTGTAAATATACATGAGACTGTAATAAAATATGAGCTTCTCTCATTTGTATTCATACTTTTAGTGTGTTACATGCATTTCTCTCCATTTTTTGAAAGCTCTTTTTGTTATCTTCATACATGCACTGACTTTCCAAATTATAAACCTCAGAATGGATGGCTTGAATGTAGACAAAGCATGGATATGCTTACACTCTTTTTACATTTTAAAAGATCAAACTAATACTGCACATGCTGATGTTGTCTCATGAGGCCGCACATAGCTGTATGGAAATTTTTACTCTTCTAAGACAGCAAAGACTGATAAAGATGGTGCAGTTCTTACGGAATACAAATGTCACTGCATATATAGCAGCTTTTGACAAAACTGTGCCTAACTTTACACAGTGTGTACATACATAACTGTAACTGGAAGGAGAGGACAGCTAAACACTCCAGCCAGCTTTTTTTACGCACCAAATTTATCACTGTGATAAAACTGCTCTTCCACACGCAGCATTTCAGTTCTACTTCACAGGGCATTTCCGAGTGCCTTCAGACTTGTGGGAAGCATCATTGATTCCTACATCTAACTCTCAATGCTTTTATATGCTTTAGCGTGTGCTCCTAACAGGGACAGAAGACAACTGTCAGCATGCAACGGCAGCCAACCTAGATCAGAAAAATAAATTCACGCGCAGCCACAGTAAGAACTTCCTCATGATACCTCAATCTTCTGATAAGGCATGGGAGTGTCCTCCTCAGATTGCTGCTCCGGGAGATAACACAAGGCTCGTGTCATCGTCGTCACACACACCACCCCCCCAGCCCCGACCACTACGGATGAAACTTTACGACTTACTTACCCTTAGTACCATAACATTTTTCACTCTGGCACCGAAGTCACCACACGGTTCCAGCCCTACCAGCCAGGCCCTCCCTCAGGCGCGGCTCCCGCCCCGGCCAGGCCCTCTTGCCCAGCAGGTGCGGGGGTCGCTGCCGCCACGGCCCTCACCACTCCCCGGGCAGACGCCCACCACGGCCCGCCACCGCCTCCACTTCACCGCCAACGCCCGGCTGCCGCCGTGCCGGCAGGTCAGGCGCCTACCGCCGGGCCGCGCTCCTACCGCCGCCGCCCCCCTCGTCCCGCCGCCGCCGTCGTCCCCTTCGCGCCTTCTCCGCCTCGCCCGAGGGGCGCCGCCCTCACGGCCCAGCCGCGGCCCGCAGCGACCGGCGCCGGGTGCGGCCGGGGGCCCGGGGAGCGGCCGCACTTACCCCGCCACCGCCCCGCGCACTGCGGCAGCGCCAGCAGCAGCAGCAAGAGCGGCCCCAGCGCCCGGCCGCCCCCCGGACTCATGTCCCCGCCGCCGCCTCCGCGCCCCTAGGTGCTGTGTGGCCCCGCTGCCTCCGCATCCTCCCCGCGGCCAGGAGAGGGGAGGGCGGCCCGAGGGGAGGGCGGGAGGCCGCGGTCCCCGGGCCGAGGGCGTCGCGCTGCCCCTAGCGCCTGCTTCCCGGCGGGGCGGGGGCACCCGCTGGCGGCCCTTATCGCCGCCGCCGCGCCCGCGGCCCCCCCCGGCTTTGCCCTCGGCGAGGCCCCTTTCCTCCCTCGGCCGAAGATCCCTCGCCCTAAAACCCTCGCTTTTCTTCCCTTTTCGGTTTCTTACATCTTCCCTGGCACTGCCCCTTTCCTTCCCCAAGACACCGCCTCCGCCGCGGCCGGGCGGGTGGCAGAGCCGATAAGGGCTGCTGCGGTCGGTAGCGGCCGGCCCGGGGCCCGAGGCAGGGAGATGTGGCGGGAAGGGTTATCTGCCATCCCTGGGGAAGGCGGCTACGCCCGCTTGTGCGGGGCAGCCGCGCTGCTCCCTGACCGCCGTCGGGGGGGGTCCCCCTGGCCCGGCCCGCACCGCCGGCTGGGGCGCGGAGAGCAGGGGCCGGGGGGGGCTGCCCCCCGCTCGGCGGGGTCGGCACCGATCGCGGTACACAGGCCCTCGGGGTTGCCGCTGAGCGACGCTTCCTCGGTGCAGGCCTCGGCCGCAGCGCCGGCGAAGCCCACAGCTGTGCTGTCACCGGTACCGGCAGTGCTGCCTGGCGAGGCTCCTGCTGCGGGGGACGGTGACCCTCCGACAGCTCCTGGTGGTCCTGCAGCACTGCCAGCCTGAACTTCAGAGCGCGGCCTAAGGGGGGTGTTTGCAGCTGCCATCGCCCAGTGACTCCAGTAGGGAAGTGGCAAGGAGATGAATGGGGGCAGCCCAACGGCAAGATGGATCCAGGCGCGTTTGATGTGCACCAGGGACCAGCAGGGACCCTCCTGACGGAGGTTTGCTCACTGGCTGCATTGGCATTATGTCAGTGCCCTTTAGTGCTAGCACAGACAAGGCTTCCATCACCACTGCATCTGAGTGACACAAGCCCCATCTGTTCCTGGTGCGCTACCACGACAAAGACCAATCTGTGTCTGATTTCAACAGAAACAAAGCCCAGTTTCATAAAACGATCAGCTTTATTTACTTTTATTTATGTAAGTTGGTCTGTCCCTGTGTATTTTAACTACTGTTCTGCCTGCTTAAATGTATACATTTTTATCCAGCTTCTGCTACCCTTACTCATCTTGACCAGGGCACAAAGTGACCTGATTCTTCAGCGCTGGCCAGTTAGATCACAAGCAGGCCTGCTTTTGGAGTAACAAGCTACAGATGTCAATACTACATATTTCTGTCTTATATTACTGACATTGGAGGCATTCATTCTCAATGGTGGCATGTAGTTTATACGGAATGATTCAGAGAGCAATTGTTCTGCACAGCATATTAAAAATGATACGGAAAATAATTTCTCTCCCTTAGCAACCCACTGAGTTGCAGACCCAGTAATCAGTGCAATTTCTACTGTTCTTTTTTATAAAAAGTAGTGGGAACACCTATTCATAATTACAAACACCTCATACAGCAAACAGCAAAGTATCTTTGGCAGGAGGCCTGAAGAAATACATCATTATATTTATAAAGAAAACAAGTTTTTTAAAAAGCAGTATAAACATTCTTTAAAGAAAGTAACAAGGAAGTGTTATCAGTTGAAGAAAATGCAGGATGTAGACTGAAACAAACCTTGTTTTGTTCCAGTCTAGGATGTCTTAAACAGCCCATTAGTTGCTGTTTAAGACATACTTCAGAACCAAATAATTAAAATGACACACAAAGGCTACTTTACATACATGTTGCTTCCATATCTAAATTCAAAGCACAGTCATAAAAGATGTTGAGAGGTCATCTTTTCTGGTTTTCTGTTCTACAAGATCAACTCTACATAAATGATTCTTGACATACTTGTCTAACTTGTTTTTCGTAGTGACAGTGTTGTAAAATTCACAGCATTCCTAAGGAATCTGTTCCAGTACTTCGCTTTGTAATCTGAAAATGGTAATCTAAGGTTCAATTTAACTTTTAGTTAAATTGTTATGTTTTTCTTCCGTTCACAACAGACTCCCAAAAGCCAAAACCAGCACAATGATCTGGATCCAGGTTTGAATCAGCCACTGACATGAGTCATAGATCACTTGTGCCCTGATGTCACCTGCCCAGGTTGTCAGCTAATTCATTTAGGAAGACAAAGATTCAGGAGGGCAAGACAGATCAGTGTCTCAACATGCTGATCCTTACAGCTTAGACAAATCTAGTGTAATTCATGCAAAATGTTTAATGAAAATACAGGATAATATTCACATAGATTTTCTGTTCTTGACAGGGTAAGTGTTTTAATCTTTCCACTGTCAAATTTGAAGGACCTAGTTTGTAATGAGAATGTTTTCTTTGTCCCTGCCAGAATTAAATCTCACTACCCTGAAGGCATCTGTACCACTATTTGCTTCCATTTCTCTTCTTTACGATAAAGAAAATAGTTGTGATGGTCAAAGCAATTGAATATATCCAGAGACACTTGGAAGTTTCCTGTGCAGTTTTTTCCTTGCAGCTGTCTAAATGGAGATAATTGAAAATCAGAAAGGCAAGCAGGATTAAACATTGCCCCAGCTGTCTGTATTTGTTCTGTCTCCTTTGCAGAAAGTGAATGTTACTATGTCATCTAAATCACATTCGTCTTGTAAGGATGTTTGGCATAGATTATGCTACATATTCTTACATATAAAGACAAAATATTTGATACTAATGGCTTTTTCAGCAAACAGATTTTTAAAGACACAGCAAACATCTTCAGAGTGAATAAATGTAATTCATCCTTGTTAACAGATAACTCAGCTATTCATAATGCAGTTGCATTCTCAGACATATTGCTACCAAGCACTTCTTTCCAGCTGTCAATGAAAAGAGTAACTGCAACCTGATGGAAGGTTCCTTCCATCTGAATTCTGCCTCTCTTGCCTATTTAATCAGATTAATAACTGGTTTCTGATTATCCACTTAATTTCCAGAATAAGCACAGCAATTGTGAAGCAGAAATAACTGAAAAATTGGCTTACCCTCTTCAGCTTATAATGAAAATGCGTCAGTATTTTATTTTTTTTTTTTTAGGGAAGAAAAGCATCTTCTTGTAATTACTTTTGCTACAAAGGAAATACTACCTCTCAAGCTGTTTGCAGCAATTCTGTCTGTACTCTTAGACGCCCCTATGACACTGTCTCAACTCCTGACAAATGAAGTCAAGAAGCGGAAATTCTGCAAAAGAATTAGTGAGAGATACCTAAACTTGAACCTTAAATATTGAATGCTCCTATACAATTTCCCTGGAGGATAGGCCCTGGATGAAATAGACATCAGAGCATGCCATATACATCTCGTAGCTAGAGCATGGTAGGTGATAAAGCCTGCTGACAGTTGCTGCTAATCAGAAAAGCAGTTCTACAGAGCAAAAGGGCTGCTATCTGTGGGTTTTAGCATAGGAGTAGGAGCCTAAACTGAGCTTTGCCACAAACTCACTGTGACCTTTGATAAGATAACCCCTTTCTGCCTCTCTTCACTTCTCACCCCCACTTAAATGTGAAACTGAGATAATATTCCTACATAGGTATGTTGAGGCTTAATACTATATAAGTGAGTATGAGATGCTGCAATGTCAACTTCTCAGATAGAAACTTTGATGTCACCACAGTCTGCTCCAATTTGTAAACCACAAGGACTTAGTGTCAATCACTTTATGGGGCAGCATCTTAATGTTGCTGGATCTTGGAATATCATGGAAGAAGGCTGCTGACTAGTCATTGCTTCTGATTGTTCCATGCTATCATACACAAGCTCTGTCATTGTTTTGAGGGCTATGCTGACTGGAAGGCAATAGTTAAGAGGAGAGAGGCAGAAAGTCACTAAGGAAAAGTAAAGAAAAAAAGAGTAACAGCACCCACTTCATACAGGATTAAAAAAAAAAAAAAAAAGTCTTGTCACTTTCTTAACTCCAGATAGATGAACAGACTAATCCTAGAATAACTGCTAAAATCAGAAGAGAAAGTATTGTGCAATAAGCTTAATGCTTCCTGCTCTGCTAGGCTCCCCAAGCTTATCCACAGAGGTGCTGGTCTTCCTATCGCAGCTGCACAAATCTTAATAACAACAAATAGATAAGTCAACAGTGAATTATAGTTTCTTTTATAGGTACAGGAAGAAAACCAAATCCCACTGACTGTATTATCCCTCTCTTACCATTAGCTTTGCTGTATTTTGAGGCAAGATCAGTCTAGAAGTCCTATAATCATTAAATGGGAAATACTGGCACTTGTCAAACTATATTATCTATGAAAATAAAAAAAAATCCATACACATATCTTATAAGAAGGCAAAATCAAATGTTGACTAGACACTATAAACAGTTCTCCTCTACCTTTTCAGGCACCTGGGGGTTCTTTTCCCACAGCTTCTTTCCCTACAGACCAACTGTTTCTTGCCACCTAGGAATCTCATATTTGCATCAACACTTTGTAATGGGCAAGAGAAGAATCTGATAACCAAGCCTTTCATAGTAAATACCTTGACCTTCACTCCCTGAGTTGTAGGCAGTGCAGTTTTCACATGCTGTTTATCCAGTTAAAAGAAACTGTTGTTATCTTAATTAGAAAGCACCTCAAGTTACTGCATTTTTAGACTCTGCGAACACAAAGCCAGCAGGATGAGCTGGATTTCAGTTTCATACCATTATGCATTCATGTTTGGCATACAAAAAGAGGGTGCTTTTGTTGGTTACAACACAGCATGAGGTCTGCTCTTTGGTCCTTCAAAATTTGGTTAGGTATAACTCAATTCATTTACTGGCAATCAGAAAAGAAAAAGAACCTGGGTGATGACATTTGTTATATTGTCATAAATTGTAATAAAGACATAAGATTGACATTTCTTGGGCAATAGAAGGTCACCTAGTTGGTGCTTTGGGGGCTTTTTGTTTGGTTTTTGTTGTTTTTGGTTTTTTTTTAATATTAATTGCAAGGCTGACAGCCCTGTTTATCTTCAAATAGTTTACAATATTCCCACAAGACTCTTCAAGTCTATCAATAATGCTGCTGTCCAGAAACTGATTGGCAACAAGAGACTACTTGCCACAGTAAGTAAAGGTTGAATTCTATCTAGTACTGAACATTTGTTATTGCACCACAAAAATACAGTAGCTAAAGGACAAAATCATTGACCTTTACTGGGATTTTGTCTACTAACTGCTTCTCCCCACCATGAACACAGTACATGTCAGTCAATAGGACCTAAATAAAAATTAGGGATCAGAGTTATGCTGGAAGATGATGGCAAGTTCTCTATAAAAGCAAAAGAAAGTATCTGGGAGACAGGTGTTCACATTCTCAAGAGTCCTAAAAATTTGGAGGAAAAGACTCACACAACTAGACTTGTCAATTGTTTCATTTTATGTAGACCCAAAATTAGGGAGATTAGCGTACATCTCTGATAAAGGGTCTGTGCCTGAAAATGCCTTTTTGTATGTACTGGCCTTGGGATACTGCTTGTCAGTCCACAAAAACACAAGTATTTGAAACATGTATTTGTTGGCTTTTAGAGCATTTTTTTTTTTTAAAGCACTGTCTAGGATTAAAGAATTTCCAAACACTAAAAAATTTCCAAATGAAAATACTTCCAAAATTAAACTGTCCTTTAAATGTAATCGTTCCTGCTTTAATCTGGAAATTTAGGCAGCAAGTCACTGTAGATGGCACAATAGCTAGGGAACAGGGAAAATGTATTTGAACCTAAGCTATTGCTTAATTGTGATCAGTGTTATGGTCAGATATTTGAAAAAACCAAAGCATTGCTGGCAGAAAAACACTTAGAGATGTCTACGTATGTGGATAACTGGCTAGCTGAAAAAGTTCACATAAACATAGTCTAGCTAGCTGGACAAAAATGCACATCGCTCTCAGCTTATCTGAAGTAAAGCAAAAATACACTGTCTTCGGCTGTTCTTGTTACACAATAACAGGAAGATTTTGGTGGGAAAAGAATGTTGCAGGTGGGAACAGGTAACTACAGAAGAGAAACCAGGGGCGGGCTTGGTATTTAGGCAACTAACCAATAATGAGCCTAACTTTTGTAATATGTATGAGCTAATTATTACAAGGCATAAAAGGTGACTGTAAGGGACAATAAACGAAGTCTGCTGATCACTCATATTGAGTGACTGTGTCTTCCCTCCGTCGCAACATACGTATTAGAACTGTAGGAACATCTGTAGACATTACTAATTTACCGTGTACCTAAGAAATAATAGCTACATCTTGGAAATGATGAAATTCAGAAATAACCTACTCTGCCTTTATGGTTGTTTTTTTCCTCTTCGTATAGAAAAAAATACTCCTTAATGACAACGCAAGTGTTTTCTTGCAGGTTATCATGAAATTAAAATATACTGCATATGAACTGTCCTTTTCTGCTGGCCTCTGAATGACAGATCTATCCAGCACAACATTTCTCAAACAGCAGTATTTCCAGTTCTTAGGAATCCAGATTTCTGAGCATATATTTTACTCAAAACAACAACAAAATCTTTACTCAAAACAATTCAACTTTTACTTACACTTAGTGATCCTTCTATGCTTATGATTCTAAACATGATTATATATAAAAGCGACCACTTGGACCTACAGTAAATATTTAAGATCCAGAATAAAAATTTTGGGCATGTTTTAAATCTGTTTATTAGCTTATCCTCCTGAAGAATGCATGGGCAACTTGCATTCTAGAATATTCCCCCAAAATTAATCTGGACAAGGCAATCAGTAAGCATACAATGCACCAGTAAGTGCTTTACCTAGACTACTTTTCTGATCCTGTAATTAAAATATATTTTTGAGTTGCAGAAGAGGCATTGCAATTGGTTTTGGTCATGCACAACATTCCTCTCAAAACTCCTGTGATAATATCATGAAGAGGGAAACTGAGACAAATGAAATTTGTCTGAATACACAAAATACCCATAGATCAATCTGCAGAAGAAATCAAAGTTTGTCTTGCAATGCATTGTCAGTTGTAACCTTTAAATCTGTAAGCAAAAAAAAGTCCATTAAAAATATAATCTTACATAGAAAAATGTATAGAAAAGCCGCAAACATTAAAAAAACTTCTCTCTCCCTCCACAACAAAACTTGATATGGGCAGCATATGGCTACTACGCATCTCTAATGAGTAGTTACTGAGCTACTCCCACACTTAATCCTCTTTTTGCCTTCTTGGAGAACTTTCTATACACCAGAAGAACTTGAGATTTGAATAATGTAAGTCTGTGGGAACTAAATGGTTACTGCCTGTTGAGTTCTGCACTAGGCTGAGTATTTTTTTCTTGCTATATACTACATCAACTCACTGTCTAATTACAATTACAGAATTAATTTCATACCCATTTGAAGTAGTCTGTGACATTATACAGTACGTAAACCAAATATCCTAATTTATAAGTGTCTTAATAATATAACACTGTGCATTAAGATCCAGGTTAAGTGATTTTACACTTCCTTCCAGTCTTTAAAACACCAGGGGGTATTTTTCAAGGGCCTTGATTAAAATCTGATACATCAAAATATAAACTAAGTGAAAAATATAATCTTCCCATAATATAAAGTTGAGAGAATCAAAGCCCCATAGAATAAGCAGCTTGTGTAACAGCTAAAGAAAAAGATGCACAGTAACTGAATACCTTCCTCAAAGAAAAACAATTACAGAAGCAGCAGTCATAGTCCTGCATGAACGCTGAACAAAGGGGTCTATAAAGAGTTCCAGGATGTACTTTGGGAATCTTGCAAGCATACATAGCGTGCCCTGAAGGTGAAATTACCCCAGGCCATGTTGTGACAGGCAGACAGTGACCTGCCAACCCAGTGCAGAAAGACAACGACATTTATGCCATAACAAGTCTTAGCATCAGGAAGCATGGTGTTATGTATTAACTTTTATATCCCTGTGGATGAATCAACACTGAAAGATCTTATCCTGGGAGATGTTTAAACTCAGGAACTCAAATAGCATAATGTATTGTCAATTACTGTTGAAAGGGAAGGCACCCAATAGTTGGGATAGGTCTCCTATCAAAATCTTCAACCAGTTCAGTATCTGACAGACTAATGAAGGCTCTGAGGAAGTAGGTAAACTTCTTGAAACACATACAGAAACAGCGTGAATGCTTTATACTTTTGACAAGATAATCAAAGCCTCAGCAGGGGAGAATTCTAAGCCATCCAGTCATGCTGAAAACATACACACACAGAAAGGAAAAGAGTATGTAACACAAGCAAACTTCATATATGAAGGAAGACGTAGAAACAACTTCCAGTTAACAGAAGTGATATAGTACTTAGGCAGCAAACCCTTTTCAGAAACTTACTTTGCTCTTAAACAGAAAAACTACTCTCACAGCTTTGTAAAATGAGGAACCATAGTTACAAAATTCATAAGGTATTTCCAAATCTGTTGAGCAGATGAGTCAGATTCTGTGCATACAGGAATGACAGTTTGCTGAACACAGTGTATTGTTGCTTTTAAATCTCATACTACTTTTGAGCAATTTGGCCGTGGGAGAGAACTGGAAATAAGAGGGGAGGGAAGGAATGAACAGGTTAGAAATGCTGAAAAACCAGTGACTGACATTGCCATGTTCTTTGGGGAGAAATAAACCTGACAATCTCAACTTTTTGTCAATACTTAACTGAAAGTTTTTGATTAGAAAAGAACCCCCAACCCTCCCTCCAAGCACCCACCCACATTGCTGTGACTAAAATAGTTTATGGAGCTACAGACAGTTTTCCCAGATCATCAATGGAATTCTTAGTACTGAACAAAAGACTTATCATAATTTCTTTATATTTTGAGATAGCTTTGTGTCATTTCTGTGTTAAGATAATATTTTTTTTAAAAAAAAAAGCTTCGTTTTTGTTTTTAAAGGCAGTACTTAGCCACCAAACAGTGTTTGCAAATAAGTTCTCTAGGTGTGTACCAGGTACCACCATCACAAGGTAGAAATAGGAACTGTATCCAAGCACAGAGGTACTAGCCTGCTGCATTGTGCAGTAGCCTTCAGTCAGTCCTCTTTTTAAAAAAAACTTTCCAAACATGGAATAATCTGGCTTTTCAGACCGAGGTGGGCTCTGGAGCAGGAAAAATCCAACATACAAAACTCTCAATAAAAACTGTTATACACCCTTCATCATACAAGTAATATATAGCACACATGACAGAACCAGTTAAATCATAGCTGGAAAAACACTTTACACAGTACATTTAATGTAGCTACCACAGAAGATAAGTCTTTGCTTTTCAACCAAATAATTTTTAATGCTTGCATTAAAGGCTAAGATTCTCTCAGGTGGACACTGACCAGCTGTACTTGAAGTAGACTGGAAATAAAAAACAAGATCTAAAAGGGTGTCCCTGATAAACTTACTTAGACTAAGCAGTAAATATTAAGGACTGGGAATGATCACTAACTTGAGATGAAAGTATTACTCTCCTTTTGGAGTCAGGCAACTCATGTTGCTACCCTACACTAAAGCGGTTTGTCCTCATTGTCAATGGACAATTTCCCTTGTTTTTTTGCAGCATCTGAGCAGAGTTTATCGTTAACAGCAAAGGCATTGGTCTGCAAATGGTCTCTGGGAGGATTCCTTTCTCCGAGGTCTCTTTTCCCCTCTGCCTATACCTCCCATGCTTCCTCTCACCTATATATTCTACTACATGACTTCCACTTTCATACCTTTTGTTTACACATACCTATACTCATCCGCTACACTCTGAAGAACTCAAGGCCAAATATCCAAGCACACTTAAGGAAAATGCAAGAGGGGATTTTTAGTTTATTTTTATAACATGTATTGTCCTGTTTCCAGCTCTGTAAATGGGCAAGCCCTGGGGCGGCGGTAGACTAATCTTTTGGGACTGATCCAAACCATATGAGATCTTATCCGTTGGCAAATTCACCAGTTACTGCCGTTTCTGTCTCAGCTTGTAAGTAACAGAACAAATTCTGGTATGAAAAATTTTATATCCATGCTATTTAAAAGTGATTTTTTATTTTCCAAGATGTACACTTATGTTAACTACTTACAGAAAAATAATTACTTGCCACTATATTACAGGAGCACAACAGCAGCAGACAATAATTTGAGATGGTATTTATTTTTTGGTTAAAGAGGAAGTTTTACTTTTTCGTTAAGGAGAAGACAGGTAGGAAGTCCACTCTCCTACCACACTTCCTCAGGCAGACTTGGCCAAAATAAATAAAGAAGCCACATTTTGGCCACCAAGAGCTAGTAATTTCTCCAGAATGCTCAGCAAATATTTAAGTATCAAGGACAAAATCAGGAGTTACACTTGGGCACTACATAGCTAGCCTTCGGAGAATAAGCGTTTTGCTGAAAGTTGCAGTACAGTCTAAACTGAGTTAGATTTTTGTTCCTGCAAAAGCATCTTTATTCAGAGACTGGTAGTAGCACAGATTTGGTCAGTGCTGTAATCCTAATCCTGAGACACCGGCAGTCATTAAGTGCATGTCTGAGACCTCAGATTCTTCAAGACGTGCTAGGCTTGGACTTGGTGGCAGACATTTAATCCTTGTCAGATTGGTTGAGAATTTTAGCTCAGAAAGAGGCGCTGCACTCCCCACATCATCCACATACTTATATCTATTGCTTAATACTATTGCCTGTTTACCATCAATCTCAAATTTTGGATACAAGAATAAAAGAGCCTAATTAGTGTTGTGTAATACACAGAAAGACAAGCAGAACAGCAATTGACAAGGAAGTTGAGAAACAGGAAGCTGAAAGCTGACCATCTTTTTCAGCTACTATTTACATTTTTTTATATCTTTGTGCAAACGATACAAGCTTGAATCCTAAGGCTAGAAAAAAGTTCAGCATGGTAAGAGAAGAAACAAAAGAATTCTCACTGATGAGGCCCCAAGGCTTGATGTCCCTCATCCCTGTCTCAAAGAATTAAGCAGTGTTCTACTGCTGTATTGGCTCAGGGCTGTAGAATAGATTTCTGTTCTGAAAATGAGAATTACTGCCCTGCTCAGGGGGAAGTTTAGGTGTTGCTGAACTTCAACTTTTGTTGAAGATTTGCATTAGTCCCCTTAAAATACTTTCAATATAAAAACCCCTTTGCTTAGATGGTCATGCATGCTAAAGAAAGTAACAGAAAATAAAAATTAACTGCATAATTATAACACAAAAAAACCAAACACAATAGACAGGAACACAGGAAAACTTAAGTGAGTACAGCTGTAATGGCATTTATTAAAAGGCATGGAACAACAAAATTACAGTTCCTAGAGTTAGGAAAAGAGTCAAGTAGCCAGCAAATACACTAACCTAAATGAAACCTAATATATTGCAGTATAAACAAAATCAAATTAACTACCTACACCACAGTCAGAAAACAGGTTTCTTTAATATTGCATCTTCTTTTTGGCTTTAAGTCCTCTCAACAGGCATGAAGCCTTTTTATGCAATACCAGAAGATGCTTTACAAATTAAAGCTGTTGCTTATTGAAATACACAAAACAGTTGGGGGTTTATATAAAAAGACCTTACACTTCCATTTGTTCCCCAAAACACTTTTTGCCAGGTTAAAGAGAAAAACAAAGCATGATGTTACAAGTATTTACAGCATTTTCTTGTGCTAGATGAAAATTTTTATAAACTGAAAGGCAACTTTTATGAATAGATCATGTAAAATGAGGGAATGTCAGCAATTCTTAGCCAAGCTCTGTGTGTCTTGAATGCAGTACTAAACGTTGCCCATTAACCTTTTGCCTTCTCTCACACCATTTGGTTCACATTGCGATCTCATTTGCCACTGTGTTTCATCCACCAATAGTAGTCTCAAGTAAAGGTTACTTTGCATTGGGTCTTCCCATTAGAAAGGAGTGCGACAGAAAACTCAGTTTTGTGGAAAATTACTCAGTAAAACCAGAACAGTCAGGTTTTGGTCAGAGAGTTATGTTCTGATGCAGGAATCTGCTTGGCTAGCTACCTTTGTCTTGTGCTGCTGCAGTTCTAGGGTGAACTTTTGCAGAAAGTGGGTAACATTGTGGTGGATTGGCCTTGGCTGGATGCCAGCAGCTCACCAAGCCACTCTGTCGTCCCCCCTCTCCGCAGACCAGTGCCGGGAGAAAATAAGATGAAAAAAACCTTGCAGGTCAAAGATAAAAGGCAGCTTAATTAAGCAATAGCAAAACTCCCATGTGTGGAACTGAAGGGAAACAAAAGAAGTTACCCTCTACTTCCCACCAGCAGATGATGTTCAGCCATTCCCAGGAAGCAGGGCTTCGGTACACATAGCTGTTGCTCCAGAAGACAAACACTGCAAAAAACAAATGCCCCTCCTTCCTCCTCCTTTCTCTTAGCTTTTTTACCTGAGCAGATGTCATATGGTGTGGAATATCCCTTTGGTCAGTTTGGGTCAGCTGTCCTGGCTGTGTCCCCCCCAAGATCTCACCCACCCCCAGCCTAATGGGGGCGGGGGGAAGGCTGGAGGGGCAGCCTTGGTGCTGTGCGAGCGCTGCTCAGCAGCAGCCAAAACACCGGTGTGTTACCACCGCCTTTCCAGCTGCCAGTGCAGGCACAGCACCGTGAGGGATGCTGTGGGGCTCAGCCAGGCCCAATACACATGCTCAAAAATAATTGGAAAGTGGTTAAATTTCACTAAATACCTAAGTGGTAGCTTCCCACTCATCAACAATGCACAGTTACCAAGAATTAAAAACTGCTTACAGTGATGACAGTCTGCTATGGTAAAAGCGTTCTTCATCTGTTAAGGACCTTCAACTATCGAATCATTTCATTTCTTTGGGACTACTCCAGAGACAACACTTCATTACTATTTGAAGTTGGAAATATATGGGTTATGCTTGGATTCCTGCATATTGCAGTACAAAAGACAAAAACTGCCATGGTAAAGACAGAGGGATAATTAAGTCTGTATTGAAACAGCTGTAATTCATGTCTTATATAGTCAGTGAACAATATTCATTTTTAACAATATAAATACATTCCTGCTCCCCCCTCCCCCCAAAAAAAATTAGTATGATTGTACTTCAAACAGCAACAGATATGAAAAACCTTACATGTAAAACTACTGAAGGCACATAAACTTTCATCCAATTTTGTTCCCATCCCCTATCTGCCCCTCCCCGAATAAAACCCTGAAGTAAAATACCTCAGAATTTTTCCCTTGTTTCTTGAAATCAAAGAAAAAAATTCCTAACTGTTAGTGTTAGCTTTGAAAAGACCAGGCAAACAGTCTTGTATATAACAAACAAATCTTCAGAAGACAGTTAGAAGATAAAGTTAATTTGAAGAGAAAAGTTCTGTGCAATCCAACCAGTATCCTTCCAGCATAATGACAATACCACCATGTTTGGTAGCCCTGCTTTAGTTAACAACATTCCGGGGCAAAAGGTAAAGGCAAAACAACGCTTTTGTAATCAGCTGACCTTTTGTTTGAACAACAGCAGTAAGAGATAACAGCATACAATGACAAGTCGTAGATCCACATGCCTTATAAAAAAAGTACTTGTCACTTTCCTGTGAATTAAAGGAGGGCAAGATGTTTGATCACCCAAACCACATTGGCAGTGTTATAACAAACGCAAACAGTCTTCTCAGCATACAAACACTGGTTTGCCATCTGTAATAAGAAAATGTGACATATGGGCAAATCCCCTCAGCTATGTAGCATATCTTAGACATAAAAAGGACCTCAATCTACCAGTGCACAAGAAAACTGCAACTGACAGGATCAGCAGACAAGGCAACAAAGTCAAATTCTGAATCAAAGTTTCAGATATTTGATCTGATGTTCAAAAACATTTCAAGAAATTCAAAGAAGCAAAAGTTCTACCATTCTACAACAAATCACAGCTCATTTGAAAAGGCACGAAGCTGCTCCTAGGTTGTGGAAAAGGCCTCACTGCACTTAGAACCAAGTGTGCATCCACCAAAAAAAATGGTGCTAGAGGTAACCCAGAGCTGACTTGTGGACAGAAAACTGTACCCTCAGCCATTTCCAGTACTTGTAGTCAGGGTATAACCACTAGTGGTTTAGAGTAAAGATTCCAGATTACACTATGCGCATTACCAGGTACTTCACAAATTAAAATTCATTAATTTATCTTTTAAAAACTTAAGGCCACAGTATAGAGAAGATGGAGCCAGAATCTTCATGGGAGTTGCACAGTTAAGAGGGCAAAAGGCAACAGATGTAGGATGCAGTTTGTTTAAAGCCTAACTACATATTAGTGGGGGGGAAATCACAATGAGAGCAGTAAAACCTTGGACCAGTGAGAAGGACAGAGATTTTTGTGAAATCTCTATTCTTGGAAATACTGAAAACTTAACCGGGCAATTTTCTGCGCAACTGCTTGAAGTTGGCCCTAATTGAGTGAGAGATAGGATTAAAGCCCCTAGAGGTTCCTTTCCAGCCTACATCATTGTAAGAATCTGTAGAATACTCACATTCTTTCCCAAATCCTGCTCTTTTCACAGATAGAGGGATCTGTTCATATATTCTTTAGAGAATCAAGAACTGAGATGCAACTGTGCTCTTGCAGCCAGGAACTGAGTCAAGCACAAAGCACAAGAATTATTCCTTTCATCTTGATCCTTCACTAACAATACATTAAGATAAACAAGGGGTTATGCTTTTGCTTTTAATTATTCAAGACAGAACACTGAATGAGATAAACTAGCCTTAACTAGTGCCTTCATTCTGCTAAGCAAAGGTTAAGATGTACTGTTAGTTTTGAAGCCTGTCTGTACTTCTTGTAAATGCAGATCTCCCTAAGAGGCAGTATCTTTAATATACACACAATTCTAGGTAAGTTGACAAGAATAATTCAACTGCTGAAACAGAACAACAAAAGAGAATTAAAAAAAGATACATGATAAATGTTTCACAAAACCAAAAAGCAAACAGAGATATCCAAGACCTAGACTTTTCTTAAATTAAAAAAATAGTAAATTTCTGTTAGTTAAACAGTAGGCTTCTACATTTCAAACTGCAGTCCAGAGCTGACATTAGCTATGCTTTAACATGAAGTTTAAACTGAGAAATTATTCTTTTCTCTTTTTGAGAAAATGTCAGAGGCCCTCATCCCTTTACGTTTGATTTAGCTTTCCCATTTTCTGCTTTCAGAGTCAATAAAATAAAATGCATGTGATTCACATGTTTGTATGCACATATAACATATTACACAGACAGTATATGTATTGCTCCTGATACAGTATGTGCCAATATTAGCTCTCAAATTTAAGGCTAATGTTTTCCTGCTTTAGAGTTACATCCAGATCTAGTACAATTCTTCTCCCCTGCAGTAGTAATTTTTAAGAAAAGCGACCATGCATATTTTATAGATAATGACCTAGGTATTATCAAGCCAATTTATGTGCAATGTTAAACAAGGAATGCGTCCCAGCCCATCAAGATTCTCTTTCATTGATAACAATGTGACTGCTAACAAGGTAAAACATAGACATGAAGTAGAACTAAGTATCTTGGTGAAAAAGGGCCCATGCAAATGAACAAGCCCATTTACAACTGCACTTTAGTACAATTTTTAATATGGTATTCTTGCACCATATAATTACTTACTTTCATGAATTTAAAAAAAAATGGTTCAAACTTCATCAAATTAACTATCTCAAATCCCAAAGATAACGTTATTCCTAAGCCAATTTAACTTTCTGGTAAATAATACATTCTTAATTTTTATTTGTGTTACACAGCACTTATTAAAGCTACATACGTACTTAGCATTTTATCTACTGTCAAATTGCACACTTTTGTTGCAGCGTAGAGAACTGGCACCATTGTTACTTGATTGGCTGCTGCACCTCTAATTAATTCACATACATTAAAAGAAGGGAAACTAGCATCTTGACTGTTTTACAAAAATAATTCAGAGAGAAAATTCAAACATTGTATTCCAGTATACTCAGTTTATGGTAGAAACATGCTGTTTCTTCTAGAAAGATAGAAAAAAGTCACACAATTCATACAGATTAATGAAAAAACAAAATGAATTTGTGGCAAAACCATTTAGAAGAAATTCTCAGAAACAAAATTCTGCAGTAGTTAGAAGTAAATGTTATTTTTGAGAATACCTTTTTAAAAGGTGGATAAGTAAATACTAGAAAGAAAAATCTCTTAAAATTAAATTTAACTTTTAAAAATACAATCAGACATTGCTAAAGTTCATATGTACTTTTCAACACCAAAACTAAATGCATCACAGCTCATTCTCCAAAGAGAAATGGGTATTCAGTATTGAACATTTTTTCATACTTGCAAAGGAAAGAATGATAGCTCTTCATTACTTGAAGTTTAATACTGAGAGAAAAATGCAGGAACCCAAAAGAGAATATTCTGATGCAGCCAATGTCTCTCAAAAAGTTAGATGAAGTCTAGAAACTGAGGTGAATTTTTTGTTTGGTCTTTGTATATAGGCTTTTTTTAGTGCATTTTCCCGGGTATGAAATTTTTTTCAGCCAAGTACTAGTATCAGACAACTGCAACTAGGTAAATGCAAAGACTCTCTACACAAATGTACGAGTTCATAATAGCTGTCTTTATTCAGTTGCTATACCAAGGCACAAGAGCCTAGAATTCAGTGTTACATAATGACTGAATTATTTTTGAAATATCAATGAAAACATTTCCAAAAAGACCAAGATTATTTTCACAAAGGCCAAAATATATCTTTCAAGATACAACAGCTTAAAGTTTTTTCTGAAGTATCATAAACACATAGTAAGGCACATAATAAATACACAGCAATTCAGGTATTAGACATTATGAACTCTTGAGGTTTAATTTTTGTGCCCCCAAAGATGACCTTAAGAAAATAACCTTTTACAAACTTGTCAAACCATCACAGACCTGATTACTTTCCAGAATATTGTAAATACTTTATTCTTTAAAAGAAACACACAAAATTCTTTGAAATCACAACTATTTTCTTGTGTTACTTCCTCCAAAGTGTCTAATACAACGTCTTGAAGAAACTTGGCAAATATCTTCTACTCCTCAGAAAGAAGGCACTGCCTTTTCTCTAGTAATTTAACCTATATTAACAGCACGGATTTTTTGGGTTTTTTTAAAAGTTATTTGTAAAGATTTATCAAAGTATAAACACACCACACTGATGACATAAATACTGTTTAGAGGACACACAGTCAGGGCTTGCTTTTCTTCAAGAAAGTTGAGCCCTGTATCACATTCAAATTAGTGTTTAATCTGTGCAGAATAGATTTTCTTAGAAATACTCTTTGTCTGATATATTGTAAAGGCACTCAAATGTTTTGTAAAGCTTTTTTCAAACAAAAGCTAAAAAGGATGTTCTCAAAAAATAACTAACTAGGAAATTTGATGATAAATTGTTGCTAAACCAATTTTACACAAGAATCTTTCTATGGATGAATGTTAAACTGATCACATACTGGCAGCTACAATCAGAAAAGATCATCACTTAATTCTTTGTGTAAAAATGAGCTTTTTCTTTTAAGAGAACTCCTCATAGCTTTTTTAGTCTTTATTTCAAGATTTTATGAACATTGTGATACAGTCTCAAAAGGAAATTTCAGAGAAAAGTCAGATTGTCCATTTTGAGAAGGAAATTCGTAGGTAATGGTCTTCTCCAAGGTCATGATTGTGAAGTGCTATGAGAGCGTGAATTGCTTCTTCCACAGAGTCCAGCTGGATAAGAGCCATTCTGGAATCTCTCCTGAAGTACAATAAAACCTGTTATTAATCCTAACAAAATTTTCATTGCACCTGCCTACATAGAAGATTGAGGCAAGTATTTTTTTCAGCCACATCACACACACTGAACACTTCTTCAGTGAAAGAATCAGAACTAGTTAGGCACCTCCTAAAATGAGGAGATAACAAAACTATCCAAATTTTGTACATTAATGGGCTACAGCCACGCCATTCTTCCATTACACTGCACTTCAAAAAATAGGGTAGCAATAAAGCTTGAAGACCTCTAAGAAACACTTGCATTGTCCATATATATGGGATTATTCTACCAGGTATGATCATGCTAAAATAATGCTGCCAAGCAACCTTAATGAACGCTCAAGCAGATTTGTCATCATCTTTTACAAGACATTTTACATATACATAGCTTGTATTTCTTTTTAAAGACACAAGTATTTACTTTCCTTAAACTTATCTTACTTAGAACACGTGGAATTTGTCAAAAGGCTGTATATTTTTCATTTAATTATGCTAACATAATTCTAATCTTAAAATTTTGAATGGGATACTATCACAAAAATTGTCATAGCTGTACAGATTTTACCTGTAGATAAATACACATGGAATTTTGCCTATAATTATAGACACATTTAATTTCACCAAAAAGCAATTACCCCTCTCCCAGGATGAAAGCTTGCTCAGCATTTTGACAAGAGAACTTACAGTAAGAATTTGAAGGCTTTCACAGTAGATCCTGTACTTTCAAAAAGGTTCTTCAGATAATCAAGAGTGACAGAAGGCCTATTTAGAATAAACAAACAAAACAGAAACAAAAACTCCTCAACTTCTAAAAGAGCACAGAGTTCTGTAATAGTACCAAAATCTCAATTCTGGCTTCTAAATTAAAATTTGAAGAGAAAAAACTACCTCCACCAACCTGTGTCATGCTTCAGCCCAAACATCTTGGATTTGACACTAAGATTTAGGAACATAGTACACTAAAAAACATTTCAGATACACTCTACTACTTTTCATCCTTCCCACTCCTCCCTCCATTAAATTCAGATTGCATAAAAATCACTGAAGATCACCCTCAGAAATGCCTTTCATCTTGTAATTACTGCGAGTGTGCGTCACATTATGAATTTTGAGTTTTGTATTTTACTCAAGAAGCCATTTCCTATAGTGTCTGTGTGTGTGTGTGTGTGTGTGTGTGTGTGTGTGTGTGTGTCCCCTTACTTGGATAAAATTCCATAGTTTTCCCTTTTCCCTTCCTGCATAGTTGCCAAACAGCAGAAGCCTGTAAAAACTTAGGGTTGGCTGTCACTCCACACATTGTTAACATTCTAAATAGGAAAAAAGGTTGCTTCAGTTTTAAAGTACATGCCACTTAATACTTCTTTTAAAACTTTGCCTCTATGTAAGAGGTCTGAATTCTGTAGAAACTATTCTTTTAAAAATGTTAGAATTATGAAAAAATGTATCTACATTAAACAACAATGCCAATGATGAATTTGATGTAATGTAACTCCAGCAAATTATCTAAAAAACCATGTCTTTAATCTTTGTGCTAATTCATAACACAGGACTTAATACAGGAAAAACTAAAGGATATTCTCAAGAAAATGTGAACTGCATTAAAACTCACGAATAAGAGCATTCAATCAGTTTTCCTCTTTGCTAACAATAAACATGTGACAGTTAAAGGATTCACTTATTGTTAATTACACAGCAGATTGACACAAATTCTCAGGAAACTGTAAAAGGCCAAGGAAATGTAAAGCTAATGTCAGAGTCTGTAACTTAAGAACATAGCCTAAAAAGCATCTTTCCAAGAAGATCACATATGTAGATACTCACGGAATGTTGGAGAGATGCAGGGTGGCAGATGGAGGAAAGATATTTTTGAAGTTCTTAGAGCCGGGTCTCTTATAACGGTGTAAAGGGCTACGCAAATAGTCCTTTGTCAGACCTAGGTTGTCTTGTCCCTCATGAGGAAGTTGAATTCTCCGATGTTTTGAAAAAGTAGCATGGAGGACCCTTCCATAAAGCATCTGCCCATTCAAATAGGTGATAGCTAAACAGTGGAAATACAGTTTGAGCAGGAACAAAAGGGAGGGGAAGAAAAAAGGATTCTTTGAATACTAATATTGTCTTCTATTTAGTGTCAGATTTCACATTCTAAGTTTAAATTTCAACTTCCATGTCTACCAGGTGGCCTATGTGATAACATTCTATTTAAAAGCAGTATAAGGATGCAATATAATCTCCAGTCTAAATGCAACAAAAATGCAAAGCATTTATTAAGGCTGAGATTGTTGGGCCTCTTTAGTCTGGAGAAGGCTGAGAGGGGATCTTGTCCCTGCATACAAATATCCCAAGGGCGGGTGCCAAGAGGATGGGGCCAGGCTCCTTTCAGTGGTGCCCAGTGACAGGACAAGGGGTGACGGGCACAAACTGCAGCACAAGAAGTTCCAAATGACAATCAAAACCTGCCTGGACACACCTCTGTGCACCCTGCTCCAGGTGAACCTGCTTTAGCAGGGAGGTTGGACTAGATGATCTCCAGAGGTCCCTTCCCACCCTGACCATTCTGTGATTTCAATGAAGAGCAGCTGATTATTCTTAAATAGCTAGATACAGGATTAACTACAGGAAAATTGTATGATGCATTAATGAGGTAAAATATCATAGTTCTCTTGTAGTTTAATTTTAACATTTACTAGATTGAGATTCACAGGATATTTTTTTTAAACCACCACAGGAAAATAAGTTATTTACATGAAAGCAAACAGATCATTATTAACATACACAAGGAAGTTTGTACGTAGTAAAGCATCACAATGATGGATTTAATTTGTTTATGCTTGTCACTGACAGGTGGCAAATTCTTAATCTATATCACACTCAAGCAATTTTGAAGCATAACTGTGCCTTAAAAATCATTACCTAGTTGAGCCTGGGTTGCATCTGCCATCTGAACCAAAGCACTACCTCTTTTGTTAAGCATGATCTTCACACGATGCACATTACCATACATACCT
Source organism: Falco naumanni (assembly GCF_017639655.2). Classification (NCBI taxonomy): domain Eukaryota; kingdom Metazoa; phylum Chordata; class Aves; order Falconiformes; family Falconidae; genus Falco; species Falco naumanni. Next base: position 12,286,789 of record NC_054080.1, on the reverse strand, counting down.
GTGGAAATCCAGAAAGGAAATTTGTCCAGAGCATTACTATGAACAGCACAAGGGCATTTCATTTGAATAACATCAGTGTTACAAAGAATAATCACCTCATTAAACAGTTTGGTTAGAATATTAGTTTGAAGGAGAGCTTTAAAGTTTGTGTATTATTTTCTGAGGCTCAGAAATGGGGTAAGAAATCCTAGGATCTTGGTCATAAAAATGCATGTTTATGTTCAGCTTTTAAATAGTGCAATAGTGTGAAAGTCCTCTTAACAGAGGCATACTAAGATATTATGCCAACAAGTATTATCTTATCCTCTGCAAATAACACACATGCCAATTCTGTACCCCATTTCCTGATGCAATCTTTGTTTTTTCATCTTACTTTGCTTTCCCAGTCTTTGTAGTAAACAAATCGGATCACACACTGAAATTCTACCGACACTGTAACTATTTTTAGTAGCTGTGGCCTATCACCGCTGACTCAAATTAGTGTCATTTTGAAACCAGCATGTTCTCTTTTGCCTTTTCTAGACAAGACAGAGCAATGGAACTTACATCAACCAGCATGTGTCAGATAAATAAAAAGAACGTTAATCCTGTAGTTTCTCAAGGTATATTTGACACATCTTACCAAATAGGATGAAAAGTCCATATGGTGTGATGGCCTGTTTAAATGATAAAATAAGTATATTACTTTTAAAGCCTCGAGACAAAAGAAATCTATTCCATAAGTGCATGGTGAACAAAAAAAATGGAAGAGATACTGCATACTAATACATAAACCTGTCTCTCCAAAAGCCATTCCCTGTAATAACTACATGGTAATATATTACACTGTATAGCATTCTTGTTAATATATATTTGCTATGCACACATAAAATATTTAAACAAGCTAACACTTCAGCTCATGCATTTTCATCACTCAAGACTCAGTCTGTCATGCCGAAGAAGTTATTAATACTTTAACTGGCTTAATTATTTGAACTTACTCTTTCCAAGCAAGCAGTTCATTCCCTGAAAAAGTAAAGACATTTCCTAAACTAGAAACAGAAAAGAGCATTCAAGAACACCCTTCTATTTTCTAAACAGCAGACAACACCTATAAAACTAAAACCAGTTGCTCCAAAATGTGTTTGCTTTGTCTTCAGTTTTGTCCCCATCTCTGTACATGACCATAACATGCTAAAACGATACACATGCCATTTAACTGTTTATATATGAAGAATATAGAAAGTGATATTTAAATTTTGTTTGATAAATAAACACTAAATATTGAAAGAAATAAACTATCTTCAATGATTTTCAATACTTGGGTACCAAGCTCCCAAGCACCAAAGAAGATAATTTACGTGCTGATGCTGCCAAATTTTATTCAACTGAGGCAAAGGCTTTACCAGTAATGAATACTAAAAATACCTGCATATCAGAAGCACTACTCACACTCTCTAGCCCTATTCCTTCTCAACTCAAAACATCTGAAATGTGCACCAAACATCTTTAAATTATTTAAAACCAGAAGATATTGCAGCCTAAGAGTAAGCCCATACTCTTTTATCATCAGCATTTAGTATTAAGGGACAATTACTATCAATGGAAAATGTAATGCTTCCAGAGTTTATCCTTTTTTCCCAAACATTTTAATTCAGCAAAGAGTTTATTTAAAGAAATTTCTAAACCAAATGAGATTGCAATATTTCTACTGAAAAAATGTTTTTTGGAAGACAAAACCAGCTCATTTAAATATCATGAGGGAATGTTCAAATGCACACTGAAATGCTGCAAACAGGCAGAAATATAAATTGAAATAAGGTCAACCAGATTTTCTACACACAGAAAAAGAAATGATATGGCTCAGACAACTACTACTGAAGAACAAGTGTTACACAGTTGTCAAGAAATATATTTACACAAATTTATATTTCCAACAATTAATGTCATTGTACATTCTTACTTTTTGTTTTAAGAAGTTGAGCATTATTTAATACATTTATGTTGTATTATGCATTGCAGCACAAAGTTCTACATAACTTCTCAGATATGTTTTAAGTAAAGCAGCAATGTCCTAAAAATAGCTTTGACCTATGCTTCACATATGATTCTTTGACTCTTGAAAGAGTAATTTTTTTAAGAATAAGCATCTTGAATCAGCTGCAGGAAGCACATACACAACAATCAGAAATTTAGTAAGATCTATTGACAAGTCAAATCCTAATTTACAGCCATTTCTTTTGATGCTTACTGTGGAATTCAGCTATTAGCACACAAAAACCGAAACAGAGCAATTACTTAAAGCAACTGGTCAAAAGATTTTTAAACTTCAGTAATATGAAGATAACTTCCATTCTGCCAATAACTCATAATTTTATGAAGTTTATGGTTGTGAATCTAATGAGTGTGGAAAATAAGAATTTTACATTGATGTAGTAGAACTGCTTACCAATACTCCAGTAGAATTGTGTTTATGTCATGGCCTTGGTAAAGCTTGATTTTTATTTTTAAGAGATGTACATTAGTTTTAATTAAGCACAGATCAATATGTAATATTTGAGTAACAAAGGTAAGCTTATAGTCTACGTCATTTCCAGTATAAAAATAACTATCTAATTTGTCCTTGGCAATTTGACTGCCAACACATTAAAAAATAAATCTGTGTGGTTCTATGAAAAAGTGAACATGTGTATTTGTTAACTTTTAAAAATGGGTTTACAGTGATGTCAATAGCAAAGTGCACTTGTGATATGCTTCTCCAACCTGAGAAACATTGCAAAACTCGAAGGATCCCATCAGTGTTTTGAAAGGTATTTGATTTGGCATACTTTTATTTCCTTTTCTTTTCCCTGCTGTTTCCCTAACTCATCATGTTTTCCAACAAACAAAAAAAAAATCTTTGGCTTCTCTAATGATAAAAGTAGCACACAGAGCAGTCATATTAACAGAGATATCAGTAAATTTAGTTATAATATATGTTGTTTACCCATTCAAACATTTCTCACACCTTATCATGGACTTTTTTCTAATTACTAGCTACACTGCTAACATAGGTTTCCTAAAGTAAATCGTGCTTGGAAGCTTTTCACTACTGACTGGAGTTTGAAATATTGATGAGGTTAAACTATCTCAAACAAGAATAAAGCTGTCCATTTTTTTAATATTATCAGCATAGATATTTCCTCTCATTCCTTCAGCTAATATCAATTTGCAGGAAGGATTCTGACAGTTGGTACAAGTTGATACTTGCATCAGTTCCACCAATCAAACTTACTTCAGCATTGAGGTTTGTGACCAGTAAAACAGAACTCGTTGCAAAAGCAGTAGTACCAGGAATACTCATCTGTCCAGGCACTGCATACCTGCTGACTGAGAAAGAACAAAATACTCCAGGAATACCTGGAACCAGAAAACCTGGAGAGGTATTAAAAACATCATTTAAGGTCTCAAACTAGAAAAGACATTTTAGAGGAAAATCTCAGGTTATATTTGGGAAAAAAAATAAATTAAAAAATGGTTAAAGAAAATTCCTAGTATCTGACCAACAAAGCAGGAAGCACCTCCCCTCCAGGGATGAAGAAACGTCAACAGACCTAAACAAGAGAGGATATAAACTGCAGCCTGAAAAAGAAAATAATTTAGCACAGAAGTTTATCCTATGCTAGAAAGGAAAAAGATCTGAGTCTAAAAGACTATTTTTCATTTTATAGCCAGAAGAGGGAAGACTTCCTGCTTTAGCTTTGAATGTCACTGAAGTCTTAAAAAAAACAGATGCTTCGTTTATTCTCTTGCAGGTTAGTCTTTATCATGGCATTTAATTTCTTCACTTGTTAAATTATAAACTACATCAGCATATGGGTTTCTTTTTAATTACTGAAAGTAATTTTACTGAATACTATGAGAAAGAGAACTAGAATTACTCAAATGAACATTGTGTTCTGACTGCTGCGTTTGGAACCAATTTTCTCTGAACAGGTGTATTCAGATGGACCACTAGCCCCAAATGCAAACACCACATTTTTACAAAATAGAAACTTACCAGAAGCTTGAGCACAGCCTGAGGGTTGGGCAAACACAACGGGTCCTGTATATGGTGGGAAGACCACTCTTTTGGTGCCTAGAAAGAACAGACATCTAATTAAAACAGATTTTTTAAGTTTTAGAAAACTGAAGAGAATTCAGCAATGACAATCAGCTTCCAGGGTTGCTATTCTGACCTCAGTCAGTGATTACATCTTTTATAAAACGTTTGGGTTGAAAACTCTCATTGAAATCCAAGATATTTTTTTTTTACAAAGACAATTGTAAAGCCACTTTTAAAGGCAACTGATCAGCCTCAACATCCCTCTCTAAAATGAAGTCAGGGCAAAAAGTAATTTAGACAAATTTGAATAGAAAAGCACAGCATAGATTAGTATCCATTGAAGTTAAGACACCTGTGGTCCAATGTTCAACAGATTTTAGTCACACAATGGAAATGCATTCTAGAAATTTTCTGGAAGTAAATACGCTCAAAGACATTTTGTAATGATGTAATACAACTATTTCCTAGGTATTTCTAAAACCAGTATGGGCTAAATAATACAAACAACAACAATGAATTTGAGGCTCTGCATTTTACTAGCTATTGAGATGCATATTTTACCTTTTAAAAAGATGTACTTTCCCAGCATGTATTGCTTCATAAATAAACAGTGTTTTTTATGGCTCTCCCCACGATCTTAAGCATTAAACAGATTTGGAATATCAACATATGAGAAGTTCCGGCCTTGAAGATAGCTCAGTGATTTTCACATTAGTATGTGGTGTTAAGCACTACCTGGGGCAGCCTCTTGTGTTATAAGAGGCAGTTAGATTCAAACTTGAGTTGTGGATTCTTTGATATCTCAGCACACTAGTTGGGTTTTTTTAAAAAGAAACAGGGCATGTATAATTACATGTATAATACACCCTGCAAGCCTGGCAATATATGTCTGTCTTACTACTCAAACCGCCACCATTGACTAAAATACCTACATTCACTAACAGATGGTTATTGACAGGGATGATATAACACCATAAGAAATATCTGTTGCAAATTACAAAAACAACAAATGAAATGGACACCACAGATCGAGTATTCATGAATTCTGCATCACATTACACCTCCACTTACCTGTAGCAACAAAGTGTCTTTATTCAGTAGTTTGTATGAAAAGTTACCACACCAAAGCAAGTTGTTGTGTTCTTGAAATACATGCACTAGTGCATTATACTGACAAGTTCCGGCAATACAGGTTTTAATCACTTATTCACAATTCAAGAATGATAGTGGAAACATTAATCACATGCTTTTATTCTGCCAAATATTAATATTTCAAAATCAGGCATGTAAAAATTGTCAGAGCTAATGCAAGAAATACCTGGAATTCTTTATTGCCTTTTTTTAATGTGCAAAATAATTTGCTTCATGGCTAGCAGCTAGCTTTGAAAGCAAGCTAATTCACATATCTCTGCTTATGCTCACTGGGTGAGGGAATGCTTTAAATGCAAAACATTCACAAAATCTGCTTGTTTATAGTGCAGTATCTTTTCCACAAAAGACTCCTTTCAAACAAAAGGAAAAAGAAAAGGGGGGGGAGAGGGGAAGAAAAAAAAAAGTTTCAAGAGCAGTTCAGTTTTACTATTAAGGTAGCTTCAAGTCGACCAAGAAAAAAAAGGATATATTACTTTTAGTTGCATTTATCTTAAAATTCCCCATCAAAACTACGTCCACTACTAGTAACATGAAGTGTAAGTGCTGACGTGACTCCCAACATCTTTTCCTCATGTAGTGGAACTGAGGACTATCACAACATGCCTATGGCAACATATGCATGTCGTTACCACTTGGCAGAAAGGCTAGAAGCATGCTTCTGCCAGTCTACAGCTAATTTTTAAAAAGGAAAACATCTATGCAGTTGCTTCACTGTGACTGCACTATTAAAGAATTTTGATACAGAAATTTGATTCACCTCTACACCAGCACCTCTTGCTGTTCTTACCATTACAGTAAACGTTCAGACTGAAAACAAGATGTCTAGCAATAACAAGCTTGGAAGAGTGAGAGGGAAGGAAAAAGAGAAGTGTTCATGTGTATCCTCCAAAACATGTACACAATGTTTTCTGTGCCCTACAAGCAAGCTTGTCCTTAATCTACTCCAATTGTACTTTCCTCTTTCATTGACAATTCAAGTTGTGTAGGTCTAGTCAATTAGAATACTTTTTGCATGTCTGGAATGAGTGCTAGGTGGTAAATCCACAAAGCTAACACACCTCTTATCTCAGACGTGCAAATAAACAATTGTATCTGTGTATGGATCAGCTCTTGCACACTGGGTGAAGAATCCAGATTTGGGATAACAATATCTGATCTATAACAACATGTTACCATGATGTTGTATGGCAAATCCTCAAAAAAATTGTAAAGATGGTTGTACATTATGTAAAGATCCAAGGCCTGCCTTTAAGGGGACCAGCAAAAACAATCCATAAAGTAGTGAGTGCAACTCACTTCTTTACTCTCAACTAAGCTACCAAAGCCAACTATTGAAAAAAAAAACAACAAAAAAACAAAAAACCAAAACAAAACAATAACAAAAAGGATCTGCCCTAGCTATCACAGAAAACTAAAGGAAAAAAAGGGAATTCTTCCCCAGCCGTTGCTACCGTTCTACCAGCTGGACAGTACTTACTCAACAGCTGAGACAGTTCTTAGCTGGGTATTATTGTGTATGGCTGTCATTAGACAGAAAGAAAAATAGCTAAATTTGCTCATTTTGCATTGTAAGCACTTCTGCCAAGTTATCACATGAATGTGTTTGGTGATTTGTATTATTACCAATTGAATAAGCATGCCTGAGCTATTTATGGTGAAAAGGTTTCTCCAGTGTGGCTTCAAGCAGACAATGTCTCCTCTATGCCATGGAGGTGACACATAACACTCAAGAAAATACCTAAAATTTTATTTTTTACAAGATGATGACAAAACATATATAAATACGTGTAGGATTTCTAAGTTCCTTATGGCTTTGTTTGTTACAGCAAGCAGTTATCCTAAAATATCAAGAAGTAAGAGCTAACACCCTTAAAACACCTATCTTCAAGTAGCTTTAGGCAACCAGTGCAAATTTTGATGACTACTATTGACTATTTTGATATGCAACATTTATTATACAACCTGTACCAATGATACATAAAATGCTGTGAAATTGTATGTAGATTTTTGACAACACTTTGAATTTGCCCAACAGCATTCCTCATGTTGTAGTTTCAGATATTCATTTATCTAGAGTAGGACTTTCTGCTTTCCACATAAACTTTACTGGACCTAACCAACAGAAATGTACACAAAATGTATCCTTCTATGAACCTGATATGAAACCCAGAGCATAAGTGCAACATGAAAAGCATAATGATCTTATTGTGTATTCATCAGTAAAAGCGATCGTTTCTTACCAGAGGTATTAGATACAGAGGGCTCCAGGGGTGGCTGGGCATCACCAGGAGAAAGGCTAAAATGAGTGAAATCTCTGCTTTTGTTATTGTTGTACTTTATAACAAGGTTATCTAACTTGGAGTAATCAATACGCAGAGTGCAGCATGAAACATAGACGCTGTGGCCATCCAGAATCTGAAGAAAAACAATCATGTTTTCAGAAACAAATCACAGTGGCAGCCACCACTGTATTTTATTTTCACCCCACAACTGTATCCAAACTGAAATTCATCTTCTGTTTTTAAGGAGCTGCTTTTAAATACCAAGTAGACAATTATGCAGCCGCTATCCTTACCTAAACGTCCTGTGTAAGTTGCTAGTATAGTGCACTAATTATTAAGTATTATGTCACTCTTCTGCCAATGGAAAAAACTCAGCTTTAAGCATAACTTGTCTTTCCAGGTGTGTTTCTAATCTTAGCTGTCTCTCACTCAACACACAATACCAGATGCTAGTAACAATACTAATTTGGAGATTTTTATTGTACGGGAACTGTCCCTTACATAAGTTGGTGAAGGGTCTGGAGCACAAGTCTTGTGAGGAGTGGCTGAGGGAACTAGAGTGGTTTAGCCTGGAGAAAGAGAAGACCTTACCATGCTGTATAACTACCTGAAAGGAGGGTGTAGCAAGGTGGGTGCTGGTCTCTTCGCCAAAGTAACAAGCGGTAGGACAAGAGGAAATAGCCTCAAGTTGCATCAAGGCAGGTTTAGATTGGATATCGGGAAAAATTTCTTTACTGAAAGGGTTGTCAAGCATTGGAACAGGCTGCTCCAGGAGATGGTTGAGTCACCATCTCTGGAGACATTTAATAAATATGTAGATGTGGTACTTAGGGGCATGGTTTAGTGGTTGACCTGGCAGTGCTAGGTTAACAGTTGAACTTGATGACCTTATGGATCTTTTCCAACTGAAACAATTCTGTAAAATCTATCTTTTTAAGAGTAGCTGTGCTTGGAAAGATCACTGAAGTAGTATTTTCTGCCTATACCAGTCATAAAAGAATCATGATGGATGAACAGGGGAAAACCCGTTTGCTATAATTATTTAATATAATCTAGACCAAAATTACATTTTTTGTGAAATCTTTAATAAGGTATTATTTATTATTAATACTGTTCTTTAAGAAAAGATGTTATTGCTAACAAACAGGCTATAATGCCAACCACCTTTAATAATTTCCAATATATATGTAATCTCTAAAACACATAGTAAATTTACTTACTGGCCTGAAGTGTAAGTAGCAATAGTTAAATATACTATATCTTTGATTCTGAAGTTGAGAATAAAGTCAACTTCAATAACAAAAGTACAGTGAAAGTTCCATTCACTCTAGTCTTCCAGTAATTTTTAAAAAACCGGAATGCTAAACACCACTTAATGCTTAGCAGAATCTGTTCTTCTATATACCTTCTATGGAAAATTTCAAACTGATTTTATTTACTACTATTGAGGTGACCACACAGGTTAAAGAGAAATACAAAGTTGTCTCAGGCTTAGTTTCAAGTAAGTGAAGTATTTTATTTTCTGTCTTTTTCACTTCACAGTTCAAGTATTATAGCCTGATGATTTGTAACATTGCTGTACCTTCTGCAAAAGTCTTTGAAGTTTCAGCTCTTTATATTTAATTATGAAACTCCCCCCCACTAAGGAAATTAACAGTATTTTCTAGAAATTAAAATACTTAGCAATTATAAGAAAACTAATAATAAAAGTTGTTTGGGAGAAAAATTTATTTGGTTTATGTGGGAAAGTTTTGGTAGTGGTGAGGCTGCTGCCTCTCTGTGAGAGGAGATCAAGGGCTGCCCCATGCTGGACAGAGTGAATTCCAGCAGGCTCCAAAACAGATCTGCCACTGCCCAAAGTGGAGCCAGTCAGAACACTGCTGGCGCTTCTGTGATAACATGTTTAAGAAAGGGCAAAAAACACAGTGCAACAGCTGAAAGAGAGGATTGAGAAAAACGTGAAAGAAACAATCCTGCAGACACCAAGGTCAGAGGAGGGGGAGAAAGAGGAGGTCCAGGTGCTGAAGCAGAGATTCCCCTGGAGAAGACCATATCAAGGCAGGCTGTCCCCGTGCAGCCCATGGAAGTCCACAGTGGAGCAGATACCCCCACTGCAGACCTTGGGAAGAATCCATGTTGGAGAAGTTTGTGAAGGACTGTATTCCATGCAGCAGACCTACGCTGGAGCAGGGGAACATTGCGAGGAGGATGCTGTGGCAGAGACAAAGTGCTCTGGACTAACTGCAATACCCATTCCCTGTCCCCCTGTGCTGCTCAAAGGGAGGAGGCAGAAGGTTTGGGAGTGAAGTTGAGAAGAAGGAATAAAGGTGGTGGGAAGACGTTTTTACTTTTGTTTTTGTTCCTTACTAAACTATTATATTTTTAATTGGCGATAAATTAAATCTGTCTTCCCTAAGTTGAGTCTGTTATGCCTGTGATGGTAATAGGCAAGCAATCTCCCTGTCCTTATTCTGACCCACAAGCCTTTTCATCTTATTTCCTCCTGTCCTGCTGAAGAAGGGGCACAAGAGCAGCTTTTTGAGTGACCGGCAGCCAGCAAAGGTTAACCCACCACAGAAAATGGGCATAAAGTAGGTGAGTTTTTCTTCATTACCAAGAACATGCGTTTTAAAAATTGCGGTACAGCTCCGTTGAAATTAAGAAATTTAAGGCGAAAACATCGATTGCTGTAAATTTCTCACTGAAACTCAAATGAGTAAAACATGTAACATTCATCTAATCTCTGGGCATTTAACTACAGTACTCTTAGTATTGAACCTCACTGAAAATACTCCATTTAATTTGAAAGGCAAAAGACTTCCTGGTCAACTACCATTACCATCACACATCACTACTGACAACTCTGATTTTTGTTTTGGTAGACTCGTGCAGGTCTTGGAGTATATGCTATACATTTATGTTTGCAGTTGATGGTAGAGCGCTATCCTCTTAACTAATGGGGGATGTTAAAGTTATTCATGTGCAACAAGAGCATTAGAATGATAAGAAGTCATAAAGTTAATGATCAAGCTATCCCTGATGTTCCCCATTTATCTAGGGGGGAAAAAAACAAACTGAAAAGACAACACAAATCAAGCTGAATGTACTTGCACTACACTTACCATTTTGGCGTAATATGCTTCCATTGGATTAGCATACTGCAGCAAAGCTTGGAATTTATTACCCTTATTGAACATGACAATCTTCAAAACAGATCCGTATACAGAGAAAATCTGAGAAGGAAGAAACATGGACTTTCAGAAACAATGAATAAATCATGCACACTACAAAACTAGCATTTAATACTCCATATAAATGTCTGAAGATTACTTTTTTTGTGACAGCTAAACATAAATTGAGTGAACTCTGAATTTTGTTTCAGGTAAAGAAAAAAATTTAATAAGAGGCCAGAAAAGATGGGGAAGAAGGATAAAATTTCCTTAAAGAGTTAACAATAACTGTTCAACTAAGGGCAGGAAAGGCCAGCCCAAACTGACATTTGTCCATTGTATGCAGAGAAATTGTGAATAATCAAAGCTGAGGTTTGAGAAATGGTCTTTCATAAGGCAGTTGAGATGGGAACTGCAAATTTCCTTTCAAGTTAAACCCCTTTACATTTTGTACTTCAAACAACTTCTGGAAATTTAGTGACCAGATATACATCTTAAACTGTTTATGTGTGTACAAATCAATTACACAGACCCACTGTCCAAACTAGAAGACAAAGAACAAAAAAGTAAGACAAAGACCTAGTTTGGGACTCTAATTTACAGTTGAATGGTATTTGATCTATGGCAAATGCAAACATTACCAAAAAAAAATGTAAAGGTTGAAATTAGTTACATATACACTCAAAATAAGAGTGTACACTACATGGAGGTGTCTATACAAAAGCAAAACCACAAATAAAGAGGACAAAATTATAGCTAGAACTTATCATATAAGTGCAGAAAAACTATGTCCAAATAAATAGTGGAGGAGGAAAGGTAGGTTTGGAAAGCACTAACAGTTTTAGAACAAACTGTTAGAATCAATGCAAAGCCAGGAAAGCAGACACACACCCCCATTCCACCCCACCCCCAGACAAGTATTAAGCCTGGAATGGAAAGAAAGGCCAGAAACAAGGACAAGCATCTCTTGCCAGCCTATTAGGCCTGGAATCATGGATACAAGACACACTATCCTAACCCTTTGTGCCCAGTTTTTCAGTCTATCAGAAACAAGGTTTTTATGCTGCTGTCATTGTTTTGTGGTAGAAGACAGAAGAGAAACCTCTTTCACAGCTGTTTAAAATTAGCCATTGAGTACCTGTTCATAAAGCACTCAAATCTGAGATTATAGTAGAGCAGAAAAAAAACTTCTTCCAGGACTGCACGTTTTTGTAAAAATATCCCAATTACTTTAAATTACATTAAGAAACTCATATTTGGGGCTTGTTTTTTACTGCACAAATTTACTAGTTATTACAGAAGCTTCAAGTATGAAACCCTTTGCAATATCTGAAAACAGTATCAACAAATCCTTCAGGCACAAAGAAATAATTATTGTTTCTAAACTTACATCTTTCAATGGCGTAGCACAACCTACTAGCAGGACTTACAGTAATGGCTTTCATAGTCCATATAGCTCACCACTATTCCAGGCTTTCAAAGGTGGTTGAACTAAATGGCATTCTAGCAGTTGATCAACAATCAAAAACATTTGTCAAAGCAACTCTAATTGTATATTATATCACTTGCATCCAATTGTAACAGTGAATATAAAACCCTAAAATATAATGCAAACTACAAGAGTTACTCAGTACAAAGAGTGCTAAAATATGGGTTCCCAAGCTCTTAACAGTATTTCACTATCTCATCATGTTGGTGTAAATTAGAAGTAACACCTCAAGTTTGTTGCTGCTTCTACAGAAACCAAGAAATTAAATTGAAGACAACATGAAAAGCTGAGTACAGAAGCCCTGTTTACTTTGATTTTTTTTGTGCAAAACTGTTTCAAGCCTGGATTCCTAAATTGCATCAAAACATTTTAAAGTGACAGTCATCATTCAAGTGATTAAGGATACACCTGTACTTTTTAAAAAAAAGTTAATGGATTTACAACAGCAACATTTTAAATTAAATTCTAAACAAACAATTATTTTTTTTTTTGCAATCCTCATTACCTGATATAGTGTGTCTAAAGTAAGAGGGTAGAAAGCATTTTCAACAATGATTCGAAGAACAGAACCTTGACTGGGAGGAAGACCATTTTTAACAATCACAGAACTTGAAAGCAGGCTTCCAGAGCGCACAGCAGTCAAAGCACACAATGCAGCTTGGGTTCTCTGAAATCAAGACACAGCAGTGACCACAATTAACTTACACACATACAAATTATTCATATCTAGACAAAGATCTTTTACAAGGAAAAGCGTGTAAAATGCATTTAAACTGCAACTTTTAAGAACATATTCCCTTTATGATTATTGATTCAAATCCCACATTTTGAAGAGGTAAATCTTACCTCTTCCTTCCCTTCCCCCACCCCTAAAAGAATTCAGATCATACTTTCACAGAATTATGACCTGCTTTTTTAGTTAAAGTGTTACTACTTTGTAATGCCATATAGACACAGTATTTCTTTTGATTCCGTAAGCTTTTGTCATTCTAGAAATTTTCCAGCAAATCAGTATGATGACAATATTGTAATAGACTAATAACCAGTCAGTGCACCAAAAACAATTTCTTCTGCTTTATTAGGATTTCATTCTCTTCTGGAGCTAAATTTTACCAGAGATAAGCTTAAAGGCACATACCCTGCTCTTCTTTCTGAGCCGAATTATCGGCCACAAAGCCACCTTTAAATCTCACTCCTCAAACTGCCTCATTGGGATTTTAGAGGTCTCTACACTTGTTTTTGATGGGCTCTCCTTAAATAGATCTTCAAACTGAAAGCACTGTGGACAGAGAGATTCCTTTCCAAATGTAATCGAGAAGCTTGCAAGCTTTCAGTGACTTGTGTCAGCGCAAATTAAAAATTAGCACTGGTTTTTGCCCCAACCACTACCTGCAACATTCTTACGAAAACAAAATCATGAGACACACATCACAGTATATAATTTATCAGTCTTAATGGGAGGTCAATTGTAATTCACCCAGTAATCCAAAAATCCAAATTAATTTCAACTGCAGTATGATGGTTTGTATACTTTGATCTTGTGCAAAGAATATTTCCTTGGTTAGACATTAGTATTTAAGTCAGTCATCTGCAATATTCAATTAGTTTTAAGAAATCAATTTTCAGTACTTCAAAAATATAAGGAAGAAATTAATTCCGGTGTTTGGCATGAAGTCACACATAAAACTGGTGTTTTATCAGTGGAAATACCCATTTTATTTGATCTAGGGTTCTGAGAAGAAACAATAAACATTAAAAAAGATAACACTTTCAAGAATAAACTTGAACTTAAAGATGATGATTTGCTAGTCCTGAGTTTGGCAAGGCCTTGGAACAGTGCCAACACAAACCCCACAAAAGCAAGTTACATGACCCCTCACAATGACATCCATATCTGATAAACTAAAAAGCTTTAAAAGAGCTGTTTCGGGGGCAGAAAGTGGTTCATCATGTATCAGCTGGGCTTGCTCTTCCATGTGTTCTTCAGATAGCATCTGCAGACCCACAATTAGCAATTAACTTTAGGAAAACACAAACATATAAAATTGAAGTGGTATGTTTTTGTGGTATTCCTGCTACTATATTATGGACATAGTAACTGGGGGGCGGGTGGGGAGTGGGGGTGGAAATCAGGACTAATTATTCAGAGAAAAGATTTACCAGAGAAGACATGGTATTTTCTTCATGTTCTGAAGCTATTGAGAGCTGTTACCTAATGTTAAAACTTAGGAATGGCAAAAGTTCTTTCAGAACATATTATATGTAAGTGTTTCTAAGTAGTGTAGACTATAATAGCAGGGGCATCTACAGAAGGCTGCTAAGGACTGTTTCCAGTTTTCTAATGTGTCTGAGGATGGAGAGTCTACAACCTCTCAAAGTTGTAGTAACTTCAGGAAAGAAGTTTTTTAAGTTTAAGTGGACTTTTCTGTATTGGAATTTATGCTCATTGCCTCTTGTCCTGTCACTGGGCACCACTGAAAAAAGTCTGTCTCTACCTTCTTTACTCTCCCATCACCACATATTTGCAGACGTCGGTAAGGTACCCCAAGTCTTCTCTTCTTCAGGCTGAACAGTCCCAGCTCTCTCTGGCTCTCCTTATATGACAAAGTCCAGCTCCTTAATCATCTTCATGGCCTTTTGCTCTATTTACTCCACCATTTCCATATCTCTCCTGTACTGAGGAGCCCAGGACTGGAATAGTATTCCAGATGCGCCTCAGTCACCTCCCTCAATCTACTAACAAAGCTCTGCCTTCTGCAGCCCAGGAGGCTGCTGATCTTCCTTGCTGCAAGGGAATGAGTGCTACCCACCAGAACTCCCAGGTCATTCTCTGCCAAGCTGCTTTCCAGCTGGTTGACCCCAGTGTACAATGGTACCTAGAATTACTTCTCCTCAGGTGCAGGAGTGGGCATTTCCCTTTGTTAAACTTAATGAGGTTCCTCCTGTCAGCCCATTACTCCAGGTTTTCAAGGTCTCTCTGAATGGCAGCACAATTGTCTGGGGTGTCAACTACTCCTCCTAGTTCTGTGTTGTCAGCAAACTTGCTGCAGATGTTTCTCCTCCCACCATCCAGGACATTAATGAAGATATTAAACAGTATTGGACACACTATCAGCCCCTAAGTTACTCTACTAGCAACTAGCCCCCAGCTGGACTTCATGCCACTGGTCACAACCATTTCAGCCTTTCAGATCACTTCAGCCTACTTATTTAGACTGTATTTAATCAGTTTGCCTGTTAGAATGTTAAAAGTAACAATGTTTGAAGTCTTACCAAAGTCAAGATAAACAACATCCACTACTCTTCTCATCCACAAACCAGTCATCTCACTGTAGAAAACTGTCACATTGGTCAGGCATTATTCCTTTTCAAAAACCTATGCTGACTTCTCCTAACCACCTTCTTGTCCTTAGAATGTTTGGAAATGGTTTACAGGATGAGTTGCTCCATTATGTTGTTCCCAGGCACTGAGGTAAGGCTGATCAGCCAGTGGTTCCCTGGATCCTCCTTCTCGTCCTTCTTTAAGATACAAGAGAGATTTGCTTTCTTCCAGTCCTTAGGAACTTCCTCCAATTGCCATGACCTTTTCAAGATTGTAAGAGTGGCCTTGCAATGACATCAGCCAGCTCCCTCAAAACTCACAAGTGCATCTCATTAGGGCCACAGACTTCTGTTTAATCCAGTTAATTTAAATGTTCCTTGATGAGATTCTTCTCTACATCCTTCATGAAGACTTTCCCACTGTTCTCAGTTGTTTGATATTCCCAAGAGCAAGTCTCTAACTACTAAAGACTAAGGAGAAGGTATCCAGTACTTCAGCCATGTCCTTTGTCACCAGGGCTCCTGTCCTATTCAGCAGCAGGAGGCCCACATATTCCCTAAATCTTCCTTCTGCTGCTGATACGTTTTGCAGAGCCACTCTTGTTGCTGTTCATATCCCTTGCTGGAGCCAACTCCCTGTGGTCTTTTACTTTCCTAAGCACAGCTCTGCATGTTCACATAATGCTCCACATTCCTACTGGGTCACCTGTCCATGATTCCACCCTTTCTATGTCTCTCTTTTAAGTTTCAGTTCAGTCAGGAGCTCCTTGTTGATTCAAGCAGTCCTATGACCTTCACTTGATTTTCAGCTCATCAGGATGAACCATTCTTGAACCTCAGCTCATCCACAGTAATTTTACAGATATCAGCTAGTGCCTGTCTGAAAGTTACTGCTTAGATAACAACAGACAGAAATAATATGTATCAGAATTTGACTATTGGTGTAGTGGAAGATAGTCTATTTATTTACTAACATTGTGGTTTAACCCTGGTACGTAGCTAAGTGCCACACAACTGCTCAATCACTTCCCCCCAGTAGGATGGAGGAGAGAATTGGTAGGATAAAAGTGAGAAGACCCATGGGTTGAGAGAGACAGTTTAATAGGTGAAGCAAAAGCTGCACATACAAGCAAGGCAAAATAAGGAATTCCTTTACTACTCCCCATCAGCACGCAGGTGTTTAGCCTTTTCAGAAAAGCAGGGCTTCAACATGCATAACAGTTACTTAGGAAGAAAAACACCATAGCTCCAAATGTCCCACCTTCCTCCTTCTTCCCCCAGCTTTCATTGCTGTGCACAACACGACATGTGGGATATCTGTTCGCTGAGTTGGGTTCGACTGTCCCAGCTATTACCCTCTCAACTTCTTGTGCTGTGTGCCACTCACACTGGCGGGGCAGCATGAAAAGCAGAAAAGGCCTTGATGCTATGTATGCATCACAAGCTATGAAGAAAATTAACTCTATCCTAGCCAAAACCAGTACACAACTCATGTGCAACTCTATCCTGTTAAACAGAAATTATACTTACAGCCTGATTAGGTGCATTGTCAGTCTTAAGTATTTTGTAATTGGAGTACTGAATACAAAGAGGCTGGCTGCGGAGGTAAAGTACAGCAGTATTACAGTAGCTCACCACATTAACAGCTGCTTCTACAGAACTCATTTCCACAAGTGCCTGCAATCAATACATAGCAGTTTTTAGTGTTGTTTACAGGAGAGAACAAAACATCAAAGCACCATTTATTAGCAATTTCACTCACTAGAAGAAAATCATATAGAAGTACAGTACTGATTTTCTCAACATTAAAATGCATTTGTGTGTGTATTTGATTTGATTTGTGGATTTTCTTAAAAGGCTTTACATTTTAAATATAATAAGTCATTACAGAAGAGGTGGAATAAGTATGACATATGGGAAGCAATGCTGCTAAACATACCACACTGGTAATGAATTTAGTAAATTCCTGAATCCGAGCACTATTACCTAAGTAACAGATAAACTGATTGAAAAAGTAGGAACAGGACACTAAACACCTATCAGTTTGTTCATTATATTAACCCAACTCAGTGCTCTAGACAATTTTTAAATGAATGCCTATTGTTTTTATGATTTCAGTGTTTATTCATGATGTGAAGTACCCTGTCACATCTCAAAGGATTGAAACTCCCCCCATAAACAAATTATTTCACATTAAAAAAATTACGTGCATGCTAATTGTTTAATCAGGCAAGTTATTTCAAGACTTCTCAAAATCAGTAGTGACAATGTAGTTCTTTATCATCTATCTATTCTTATATAAGGTGGATATAATGTTCAGCAATATTATTAAGTTACTAGATCATTATTTAATCTAAAAATCTAAAAGTTTAAAAACTTAAAATAAGACATTCTTTCACATTTGAAACATGAAACTCGTGAGCTATCAATGAAAGAACTAGACATCATTGCAATCATTTCAACCAAATGCAATTCCAAAAGGGTCATAACATGAACCATATCTTCAATCTTGATCTTATAATTGAAACATTGAAAATTACATACCTGACCTTTTCCTTTTAGTATCAATATGTTGGTTACTATGCCAAAAGGGAGAACTAATGAAATTATTTCTGCTTCAGTAGCATCATCTGGAATTTGACGAAGATGAAGGACACGCGAAGGGGAGCATGAGGATGTGGCTTGTCGTTCATTCCAATTATCTGAAATATTTTAGGGAAGTAGATGGACAAGAAAACCTATTGCACAGCGTAGATACCAAAAGCTAAAAGACATAAACTTGCTGTGTCAGCACTGACATTGACTTACCTATGGCTCTTTAAATCCTAAGAAAAGCAGTTCATATATGACCAAAGGACACTTTAAGATGACTCCTTCATCTGTTTCAAATCTCCACTGCAAGGGGAGTGTGTGGTGTGTTTGTTTTGCTTTGGTTTGCATTTATTTTTTGTTTATTTTCCTGTGGGTTTTGTTAAGTCTTACAGAGAGTCCAATAACTTCTTCCCAAATGCCCATGTAACATATTTACAAAATGTTAATTACACAGAAGAGGGACAAGTAGCAATTGGGAGGTAATACCTTCAATTCTTTTATTACTGACTTATCTTCCTGCATTGTATGTTTCTTAGATTTAGTTGCTACCTTAAATATTTTTTATTTATTTTATTGAAGAAATCCTGCTGTCCCACATGATTGTAAGTTTTAAAAAGTCTTTGGAAAGGGTAGACAGCAGTGAGGCATAAAATCCCTACAGATTCTAAAGTCTTCCACTCTGGCAAACTACCTTTTTTTCCTAACATATGCCTATTTGGATCCTGTCACAGGTAAGTGACCAAATATTACATGTCAAGGAGATGACTCGGATGACACCTCTGGAATAGGCATATTGTTCTAGAAGCTACCACAATGGAGCAATAAGTTGAAGCGGTAAAAATGAAATTCATTAGCCAAACTGCAGGTCCCAGTAGGAGATCCTACTAAAGCAAGTTACAGAAGCTTATGAGACTTGATGAAAAAAATACCCTAAACTGAGAGGAAAGACAGCATATTTTGATGGAAATTGTATTGAAGTTTAACTGCATAACACTTAAAGGAAGAAACAACATTTTTTTTTTCCACTTACACACCAAAACCAGCTTCACTCCAGCAAGAGAGATAGCCTTGTGTTGCATTTAGTCTTCCAAGTAGGATCACAAAAGGTTAGAAAAAATATCTCTATATGCTTACTGTGTAATTTCAGGTTTTGCTATAGGTTTTGAATACAGTCTAAGGCCAAGAAGCAAGATTCACTCAAGTCATGCTGTGTAAGGATCTTTACAGAGTATTTTTACTAGTGGAAGTCTGTAAAACTACAAGTCAGGTGATCTAAGTGCCAACCATTGCACACTCATAAGCCAAGATAACCAATTCCCCCACCTGCAAAACAGACAAGTCTGTTACGCGTTGATTTTCCCATCAAGAAATTTTGAATGACATCATGTGCTCTGTGTGCATTCTGAAAAATGCAGATATGTGGCACACTTGTTGGGGATGAGACTTTAGGACAAACAAACATATTAAATGCATATCAATACCAAGCCACAATGGGGTATATTACTATTAAAGTCTAACAACCCATCCTATTTTTTTACATGTACTTTTCAGGTTCAAAATGGACAAGATATTCTCAACTTTAGTAAAGAAGGCAGGAAATTAAACCTAACAGGTTTAATTTTGCCTTTAATTTAAGATGAGAGACTCTCACAGAAGCAATACTTTCTGGTTTCTGACTCATTATCAAAGGTGACAAGATGGAGTTAAGTGGCAAACACAGCTTTTTCTCTCTACATCTTCACTGAGCATTACAGGAGTTTTCAGGTCAGGCATTCAGCCAAAAAGGACAGTGCTTACCAGAACAGTTTCAGCCTGTGTACACACAGTGTGCATCCTCTATTTCACTGTCTACGGATTAGCAAGCATATGTTAGTTCTAGTTGGTTCAGCTTCTGAACAGCGAATCATATCTGACTTTAAAATGCTCTTAAAGTGCTGCTTTTCCTATTGTAATTGTTTTAAGTTCTGTGGAACTTCAGCTAAGTCATCAAATCAGCAATAAAAGCTATCATTTATTCCATCCTAAGTATAAAGACCTCAGCATTTTTTAATCTGTTCTCCAGCTATTGATACTAATTTTGATGCAAAGTGATAATCATGTGTTACTTCTGGCATTTAATTTTAAAATTGATTCAACAACTATTTAAAGCACATGCATGGCTATCATCTCTTCTGCATTTTACACTCAACTGAGTGAAAGCAAAAAATGGCTTCAGACAAAGACAAGAGAAGCCTTATGAACAAAGTGAAATTTATGGCCTGGTGCCACAAAGGGAAGTTCATTACAATCATGATTCATGACCAGTACAAATTTATTTCCCAGGTGTGTAACCTCAGATCAAGAAATCCAAAACATATTTTAGATATGTGACCCACCAGATGAAAAAAACAATGCAGGTGAAGCAGTTGTATTAGGTAAAGAGATGCACCTCAATCAAGATTATATAAACCCAAAATGAAGTATAATCAATGAGAATTAGAGAGGTTTTTGATTTATCAGGACACAAACATGTCTATCTTATTTTAAAGTTTAGACACCCACCCTGGACGTCACTATGAAGGATCAGGGGTTGCACTGGTAATTACCAAAAGCCACCTGAACTCAATACAAATTTATATTCCTTACCAGCTAAAAAATACCATCTAAGCAGGCCTGAAATATATTTCAGCTATTGAATTACTGAGTTATAAGCTAATGCTGTTTCAAGCCAAGCAGAAGCCTCTGGACATCACACTGATCTGATCAGCAGAAATATGAACAATCTGACATGTGCATGTCAAAGAAATAAAAAATAAATATCTTAAGGTTAGCTACTCGGACTCTTCCTTCCCCTTATTCCCTGTTGGAAATATAGCAAGTAAGTCTCAGATGCTTATCAAGAGGTTATCTGCTCTGTCTCTTGCCCCATTACAACATCAACTATTTGGAAACCACTGCTGACAGGCAGCTGTCTATGTCATGAGTTAGTTAATTTAGTTTACCGGAAGTTAACTTATGCAGCCATGGTCCATTAATACTTCCAGCCCACGTAAGCTGAAAGTACCTCTAAAGGCGGCAGTCCCAGCTTTCTGTCACATTCAACTTCTTGTCTGATCTAAAACTACAGATAACCGAATACATCTACTGCATCTTTCTCAACACATGGAGTGGGGTAGAGCCTAAGTTTCTTTGGATGGTAGTATTAGTTTAATACGCCTGAAGAAACATGTGGCTATGTTTTCACACTGAGCCATCACATGGCTTAAACAGATCCAGTCTTCTTACCCTGCATCTGCCTATCCAACTTCCCACCATATACCCCCAAAAAACCATTCTGCTGAAAAACAACCTCTGCAGATATGTAGTGAACCACATCAAGAAAACATCTGATCTGATGTTATAGAAAATAGTGATTTTGATGCCCATTTTCAACTGATCAGTGTTAGAGCTCCCCAAATCTGTCATTAAATTGGATAGACTCTGGTGGCTGTACTCTTGGGAGTCTGATTACAGTTCAGGCTTTGTGAGGCTGCTTAGGGTGACAATAAAAAATAAAATAAATAAATACATCACCAAACAAACATTTACAGAGAAAACAGACGCTGTTGAAGAACTGTGATAAAAATCTTTTTTATATATACCTGTAACTGGAGTAAAATTCTCCATGGTAAAAGGCTTATTACTGACTTCAGAAGAACCAAGCTTGCCACGTCCACACTAAAAAATAAAAGACAAGATTACTAGTAAGAGCTGTTACAGAGAAAGAGCTTGATATCAAAGTGCAACAACTCCTGTAATTTATTCTTCCCACTAACAATCCCTTTCTATACATATTATTCACTATTGTTGTGAATCTTTCATGCAAAAAATGCCAACCATACTTCTCCTGTCTCGTTGTTAGCAAGTTCAGCTGTGTTATACTTCTTACTTCTCTTATTATTCATCTGACTATGTTTTATATTTTAAAAAATCAAGAATACAAATGTTTATGAAAATAAATAGGCTGGCTGCAGGCTCTGGGTCTGCAATACAACAGTGTTTCTAGATACGAGTAAACACACAGCCACACAGATAAGGTCAGCAAAACTAATTCAAGACGTATTTAAATATATCTAAGGCACTTTTTTTCCAAATATGTATGATCTACCATCAAATTCTTAGGACAAGGGTTAGATTTAAAAAAAATGCAAAGTGTATGGTTTAAGAATGCTGACATTTGAGACTCGTAACTACTAACAGAGAAGAATCTGAGCACCATAGGTTCTTCGCTCAAATATCAGTGCCTAGCTGCCGGTTAAGTCTGTTTACTCATTAAGACTGCTCTAGTATACCAGCCAGGCATGAGCTTCAAAATGCTGATATGAAACAAGGTACCATAACACCTCTGAAAGTCAGCTAAGGTTCCTGAAACTCACCACACTCTTCCATAAATGCATTTGCATGAAAAAGTTGAGACTAAGGGAATGGTTCTACAAAACAGATTAAGCTGATCCAAACAGCTCCTCACCACTTTGGTGAAAGGAGAGGTTCCCACTGCCCTTGCCCCAGTATTCCCACCTGCTTACAGTCACAGGCTGTTTACTTTGCACCAGCTCTGGTGTGCAAGAGATTTTCCACAACATGATTCAACCCTCCAACCTGCCAGCACTCTATACTGAGTTAGGTTAGTTGCTGTATAAGCTAAAAGAGGGGTTTAAAAGTGCCAGGAAGCAGTGCAAAGAAAGGGATGGGGTACTTGAAAAGGAGACAGAACTAACAAAGCATCCTTTTGGCAGCAGCAAGCCATCATGCTGGCTTGTATGGGCTGCATAAGTACCACTCATAGTGGGCTGGTTTGTAAGCTGTCTGTGCTTACAGGAGTTTGGTTTTTCCACCTTTACAATCAACCATGTGTTCCTGCTACTTCCCCAGTGCTGGGAAGATCATTCACAACAGAAGGCTGTGACCAGGTTAGGATGCTGAACAACCTCTTCAGTCAAATTTATCTGCTTGTGAAGGAGCACATGTGTTAGAGTTGGATGGAAGAAAACATGACTGTGCTTATTCCTCTCTGGCAGCAGTACAGGCTTACTATTGTTAACCATGACATACTGCATCTTAACAGTAGAAATGCAACACGTAATTGTGGCAAACTCTCTGCAAAATAATTTCTACATTAAAAGAAATAAATATAAAAAATCTATTTTAAAGAAATTCTAATTCTAATGGTTTTCAGTTGCCACCAATTAAATCCTTTTGCAATAAAAATATAGGCTAATGTAAAGAACAGCCTACTCAGGTGAGCAATAGAGTACACTATACATAATTCAGCCCCAGTTAATACTTCTTTGGATGGTCACACTTTCAATTAATCTTACTAAAGTTTGTCAACAAAATGGTTACTAGATGTCTGATACATATTGCATTCTATGTGGATGGATACTGGAACATAATTAACATCCAAAATCAGTACTAATGCTTAGTTATTAGAAGCACTGTGAGTATGTTAGGTATTTTGATTGTAAGATGCATATTTTGATTGTAAAATGCATATCCTACTAATTAAACAAAAGCAGCAATATGTGTAGCTAATAAGTAGTAAAAAGGATTAATAATGGTCTTTTATTAAGCCAACATTTCCTTTTATTTACAGGAGGGCAGAAAAAAACCCCATGACTGCTGTAACTCCAGTTATGAGGCCTTTTAGTTTGGTGGTTTGTTTTTTGTTTGGTTGGTTGGTTTTGGTTTGGTTTGGGTTTTTTTTTTTTTTTGCTTTGCATTTATTCAACATAAGAAATCTCTACATTTTTCAAGAAGGCTGTGAAAAAACTTGGTGTTTTAGCATGTCCAACTCTGGCAGCACATGCCTTTTTGAGAAACTTGTAGATATTTTGTGGTTTCATTATAAAACCTGGTCCCAAATACATCTATTATTATTTTGACAGATAAGTTAATTTCAAGGGCTTAACATGTATTCTCACAATTTTCTATTTAATTTTATATGCAGTGATAGAAAAAAACATGACAGACTTTCAGAAAAAAAAGATAATTTTCCAACATGTTCCATTTTTAAAAGTTGTCTTAGCTGATTCAACTCAGAATGCAAATAAGCATCTTGGTGCAGAAACCAGAATCTACTATTTTGACAAGCTATGTACTTAGAAGTTTTGCAGAAGTTAGGAAAATGTGTAATGGCAAGATTTTTACAAATTAGTACATGTTGTCTAGGTATTAGTCTACAAATAAGAAAAAGTTCATACAAGTTAGCATGGTCTAGGCAGTGCGCTACAAAATTCTTACTGACTCTTTCCAAAGAAGCTAGAGGCTCCTACTATACCACTAGTCTCTGCATACAAGTTTCAAGTTGGCTACTTCTTAGTCATTCACTGTTTAGCCCAGCTCAGAAACAGCTAGAGCAGTCAAATCCTGCCTACAAAGCTACCTTGACATCCTTCCTTGACTGCAGTTTATAGACACTTGACAAGCACTTCTTTCAGCAGGGATGTCAGCTTTCACTGCCCTTATACCATCACCGTTGCTTCACTTTTTCACAGCACAACTGTCCAAGACAAGACACTTAACCTAAGTGACCTGCCTGTGCCAGTTTGCTGCAGGCGTGCACAGCCAAAGACAAAGAGGCAGGCAGGGCAAGTAAGCACAGCTGCCTAACCTGCCTTAAGAAGTTAAGCATGTCTTCCAAAACAAAGCTACACTCAGAAAGCAGAACCATAGTCCTGTTTGAGTGTCAGGAGGACTGTACCAATTACAGGGTGAACAAGTATTCTTTCAGAACTGCGGGAAATATTGGTAAGTGGAACTGTTCAACACAAGGACAGTTACCAGCCAATGGCTGGAACACCCTTCTCTGTTCCCTTACTCATCCCATCATTCCAAAAACAATGATCTCCTAACATGTTAAGACTGCTTTTTCTTAAACCATAAGACTTCCCACTTCTCTTTAACAACAACACTTTTGCATTTGTTTGGGATTATTAAGTGCTGACAGGTGAGGTATGAGCAGTACAGCATTTTACAGCTAGTTCAATTTCATTCATTCCCTTTAATCAAGTAGGAATTAGAAACTAGTTGCTTAGAAAGCATAATCTGATTTTGGACCTTTCTTTATAAATTTTACCTATTTTTAGTGCCAAGTAACCAGTCCAGTAAGGGGCCTCTACAAAATGTAGCACTCAATAATAGATTAATGAAACTAATTATTCTTCTGTATCTACCATGGTCAATTTCCCTGACTTAAATCAGGCACATTACAAAACTTCAGACTACAGCAACAGATGCCTTTCCTGAAATTATTTAAGCTGTTCTACAGTTTTCAAATTTCTGACAATAATATATGTTAATGATACTACAATTCAAGTACAAAAAACAAAGAGGTATAACAAACATCGGAAAGTCAACAGCTCTAGGTTTCTAAAGTCTCTGTGAGTCACATTTAGTTGGAAACAGGCTGGTAGAGTCTGGTGCTCTAAAAAACTTCTTTAGAACATGTTCATTTGTCAGAACTATGGCAGTTATCTCTATTCAACATTACTTCTGGCATCAATGAATCCTACAGACAGACTTTTAATTTTTAAAAAGGCTTTATGTAAACAAATCCACCTTTTTCTCCCTAACTTTCAACTGTAGTATTTTCCTCCTCTCTTCCTTGCTAGTCGCAAATCCTTCAGTACAGTTCAATTAATTACAAATGGGATAGTCTCAGAGAAATTTACATTTAATCTGAAATACATAGTGTTTATTTTCCTATAACACAGCTAGTCACCTTCCTAGACTTACTAAGTCAACAACCAGGAAGAATATGATCATTGCTTTTTACTATTAGATTGCCGGAACAAGGAAAAAGGAGGCTCAATTTTAAGGAAAGATAATTCTTTCAAAAAGTGCCTTTCTCCCTGCATATAAATTAAACTTTTGTACCTTTTTCTACATGATTCTTCCAAGCAACAAGTGAATTACTGTTCCAAAAACCACACACTTTGAAAGGTGACAATTTCAAGCTCTACCAGTGAAAAATTGTTAATTGTAAGTCAACTGTTCTAATGCATACCTTATTAATGTTTATAGACTCTAATTAGGAAAAAAAACCTAAAGGCCATTAGAAGAGTGAAGATTTCCATTATCTTCTATTTTTGCAGTAAGGTCTAATACCTGTTATATTCCTTTATTTTTTTGTCCACAAATTATGCTTGCAACAGAGATGCAACTCCTACTTCCAAAATGAGGATTTAACATTAAGTACAATGCCATTGATGCCAAAATAAAATAAATTTCAAAGAAAGTGGAGGTGAACTATGTGGCATTTTGAAGTCATATTTTTATTTTAAAGCTAAATAAACTGACCTTACAAAGAAAACGCTGATATTTCAGTAACGTGGAAAAAGAAGGAAATTATAGTCAGTGTTCACAAACAAGCAAGCCTCCTTTCCTCCACTGCAAAGACACACACCACACACACACACACCCCCAACAGGCTGGTCATCAGTCATCCCAGAAATACATTGTTTTAGCACAGATGGCTGCTTTTCTGGCTGCTGGAATGCTTAGTGGCTCCGTTAGCCATACAGCTGGCTCTGCCACCTCTATCAACTACTGAAGCTCCCTGTTAACTGGTAACAAGATACTGTTCCTAATGGCAGATGCCATACTGAAGTTGAAAATAAAATACAGACTCCAAAATAGCCCCAAATATAGTGTATGATACATATAGTAAGAATTTCAAATCCTGCTTTTTCAAGAACTGTATACAAAGTAGTTGCAGAAACTGTCTAGTCATCCCATCTTAACTTTTGTAATGTAGATAATGGAACAGTAAAATCATTTCACCATTTTTCTATAAAACAGCTGGAAAAAAATAGTTAATAATAAAACCGACACTACACACACACATATTTGTCCTATTGTCTTATTTTATACAACCATTTCTCTTTTTACCATTATAGACTGTTTTCTAAGATTTTAATTTTAAACTGCTGCAGCGGTTTAAAATGAAAAAATCCAAACAAAAAAATGTTTTTAAAACCATGTAAATGCTAACCACATTGTCCAAATCACATCCAGAAGCTATGTGGATAGTGAAAATCTTATCTCTAGTTTATACATGTTTGTTTTTCAGGTCAGCAGCAGGAAGATGGAAGAGGAGATAAGCTTTATCAAGCTACAGCGATCATCCTCCACTGGGGAGACAGTAGAGGACAGAAGGGAAGGAGGCTGTGAAAAGCTCATAAGACCAGATTTGAACAGTGCCTTAACCCCTGTTTCTCACCATACCAGCTAGCATAGACACATAATACGCTTACTGCATAGTATACACATAGATGATTTACCTTCAACTGCTGTCTGCTATTACTGTTTCTAAGGTGTTACCTATCTTTTGTTGGAAAAGAATATTACATGAAACATCCATTTCTTCTGTTTATGTATGTCCAGGGTCACAGCTTATTAATACAAGAATCACCAATTGTATTCCACACGCTTTAATAAATACTCCCATCTATTCACAAACTCTGAGAAACAACAAGCTGTTGACAAACTGCAAACTTAGAATCATTTGAAACTAGGTAGATAACTTGAAAGTGCAAGGAGGCAAAGAAGAATCCAAGTGTTCTTACACAGTTTCAGGTCATTCATAATGACAAGTGTCCGCAATGGCAACTTCTGCATCATGGCAAAGGAGGTCATGATCTTCCCATTGTAAATACTTGCCTTGCCATGGTTTAACAGGTGCTCTAATAATACAAAACACATCCCCTACATACAAGTTCTGAACTACAATTCTAGCGAAAAAACAGCTCCCTATCTTTGGGATGCTACATATGCGAGGCATAAAACTTCATTAGACTTTGACTAAAAATCAATTAAGAAGCATCAAACTAAACAAGTACTCTAACTTTATACATGGCGGGGGGGGGCGGGGGGGGCGGGGGGATGTAGCTTTGACAATAAAAGCTCTGAAGTCATATTTTTAAGCACTTTCAACATTTTGTATGTTGTCAGTTTTATTATCCCTGCTTAATACTCATATTTACCCCTCACTATAGCAGCAGAAATTGGAAACCCAGGTACCTGATATTTAAAGAATTCAGGTTATATTGAACTGAGCATTTTTTCTATTAATGGTACTCACCAACTACAATAGCAGAAAAACCGAAAATATAAATTCTGAAAGGACCTCAGCAGCATGCCCTAGTTGTGACCTAGGCATTCTTCCTCCACTTTCTATACATCTAAGAATGTTATCCTTCCCTTCTCCCTAAAATAGAAAGGCAACTAAATATACATCAGGTATAAATATCATGAGTTTTCATTAAGCAACAAGGTCAGGAAGAATGCAAGAGTCATTTTGTCTGCTTAACTCACCCCAAGCCTTTGCCTAAGAATACACAAGTACCTAGTAACAAAAAGCACATCTTAAAATAAGAGCTACTCAATCATTATTTGAATTAAATAGAATTTTTTTAAAATATATGACAGAACTATAATACTGTTTGGGTTTTATCTTCTCTAGAGACAGTTTGTATATGTCCTCACCAATATTAAGGAACACAATGTGGCTACTTGTTAAAATATTTTCCTAAGAAGGTGAACTGCCATTTTCAGTTTTTAGGACAGAGTAGGAGAAGGCATACTTGTGGTTTGACTCATTTAAATGCAGAATCTAGTCTTTAAAATATGTTGTAAATCCTACTTCAATCTACCAAGAAAATCCATATCTACTGTTAACTATCCCATATACATAAGACTCATAAAACATTTGATCTGACAATTGAACAGAAGCCTAAATTAATTCAGACTATAATTCAGAAATAACAGAAATTTACACTGAAGATGAAATTTTTCATGCAAAATCTTCAACAGAAATACTGTCTTAGGCTCTTCTTCCCATGCATTTCCATCCCACTTTCCCACTGTGAACTAATGCAAAAATAATCCATGATCTTGTCTGCAGCAGAACCACAGAGCTGTGTCTGCATATCTATGGTATGGTTTCACAGTACATTTCAGCTGAATTAATGGTTTATTGCCACAAAGGTGAATAAGTGGTTTGCTGCATTTCCCATCCCTCTGTGCCACTCTGTCTTGCTAAAAGGGAAGAAAATTTAATTTGCCAAAGAAAAGAAAAACTCTCCTCCAAAAGGTAGTTTTTCTTTTTTTAAACAAACAAACAAAAAAACCACCAGCCTAGTCTCCTCAGATAAGCTGGATCTGGAGGCGAGGGTAACAAAGAAAAGATTCAAATGAGACTTCACTTTTTCAGCATCATTAAAAGTACTAGATGTCCTTCATGAAAACATACCCTCAGTGACAGAGTATGAAGGCCAGAGTAAGCAGCTATGCAAAGGGGAGGAAGTTTTATCTGTATTGCTTAGACATAACAGAGAGGTCACAAGATACATAATACATTCCACAGTGGAGATAGCAAGTAGAGTTTTTTGTTTTTTCCGTTAGGATATAGTTTTCTCAAGTCAACAGCAGCCTTGGCTACAGAATCCAAGAAACACTCTTCCTGTGTGCTTTCTGCCATAAACTCCACTGGTTTGACTGGTCCCCTACTGGTTGCATGTAGTACATTTCAGACATTTTGACCCATTCTGACAGGGCTCAGCACAACCGCATGTGCTGTTTATTGCTTTATCTGGTCAAATGCCAATTGTTGTTCAGGCCCCACTCAAGCGGTGGGTTTTTTTTTTCCTAATAACTTGGAACAGTAGGTTCATGAGCTGACTTTATTTGGGTATGTATAGTCACCAAAATCATACCATTCCAAATAACATTTGTTTCCTTTTACGTTCATTAGTAGAAGCATTGACACAATCTTATTAATTATGTCAGTATGAAGATGGTGGTGGCCATGTTGCTATTTGATACACAGAAACCACATTTCTAGCCCTGCAAGTCCCTTCACCTTATTTCTTTTTGAGTGGAAGTCTTACATTCAATTCAACGGTCCTTGTTATCCACCCCTTGGACAGTGTTTCCCTATACTGCTATGCCATTAACATACAGTGAATGACCTGGGGCACTGTCCTCCTCCAAACCATTCACATAAGTCTGCGACAGATGCTGGAACTATGCTTCCATCCCCATGGGAGGTGGTTCCAGGTGTACTGTGCTCCCCTTCAGGAAAGGCAAACTGCATTTTACATTCAGGGCCCACACGAATTGATAAAAACATGTTAGCTACGTCAATGGCCACCTACCAGGCAGCATTTTTATTTTGCTGCAAGTTCATATTGCAGTGCTAGCATACCATTATAGCATCACTCAAGAGTGCTGCTGCTTCATTCAAACCTCTGTAGTTCATGGCTGATCTCCAGTCCCTACCGGGATTTTGCACGGGCTACATAAGGCTGCTAAGGACAAACAGGTTCAGGTAACTATTCATTGATATTCTACTTCCACAGTAAGATAATCCACAGAACAAGCTCAGTATCTTATGCAACAGACCAATATACCTGTTAGTGTGGTATTCTTGTCAGTGCACTGCGTTGCAGCTGGCACTGATGGAGGTGACAACTGTAGCAGTCCTACTACTGATGACTCCTGCAATGAAAGGCAGTTGAGACAGCAAAGTGGTGATTTCACTCAGATCCACAGCAGCTAAGCCAAATGCCTGTGATGTCCTTATGGGTCCTTAGCATGTCCATCCTTACAATGTCAATGCCCAAGATGTAAGAGGCACCAGATCCCATCCCTACTTTGTGGTGCTTCCAGTTTCTTTTAGTAAGACTGAGTCTGTCTTCTACCACACAGAACTTTCACTGACCTCTGGCGACTCTTCTGATGATGACTTGCACCTTTTCACTCAGTGTAAAAAGGAACAGCATGCATTAAACCCCTGTGCCCACTAAGGCATGACATTTTCTGGATGAACATGTGCCAGGTCACCAGACTCAGTCCACTAAATTCCGTTATGCCCTGTAATACCACAAATCCCAGCTGACCAGGCGCAAAACCTCCCCTACTCAATGTTTACCAAAGCCAGTTCTTCTTGGAGAGGGGTGTAGGATAAATCTTACACTGGTAGGGTTGATGGTGTGAGACCTTCCTCAGCCTGTCGTGGCTTAGGAGCTGTCTGTCAGGAAATTACAAGGGCCAGCTCCCCCACAAAGGATGAGGAGCCAGGGCAGCAATAAACGCCAGAAAAGCAGTGCCCTACCCCATGGTACCCAAGTGAGGCAAGCAGGGCAAGTGCACGGATGGCAGTCAGGTTCAACTGAGAGTCCAGATCCTCCAACAAGTCCACAGGGGCAAAGCAAGTCCACAGTCAAGCTGGGAAGTCAAGTCAAGATCAGGTCCAGTAAGCATAATCAGCTCCAGCTACAGCCCAGTGACTGCTGCGCAAGCCCACAGCAACAAGGCAGAATCCAGTTCAAGCTACAGGCCAGTCTGTGGATCACAGTCTGGATCAATAGGTTCTCAGCCAGCCACAAGCATGGCTGTGATGGAGCTGCAGACTGGCATGTATAGAACACAACCGGGGCAGCGTCTTAAGGCCTGGGCCTGGACTGAAATAGAGCCAGTGCACAGAAGGTGTGAGCAGAAGCCCCAGGTGAGGCTCATCAGGGCCATTAAGACTTTTTAGTGCACTCAGGGGCCTAAGAATGTCTTTCTTGCTACTTGGATTCATATTCACAGGTGGCCAACTCCTTAATCATTCATGACTGTCATTGGACATAGACACCAGCCACTGTAACTCCCAGTTATACAGCTCTACACTACGGCACACATATCCCAGTATTGTTATTGTCAAGTTACTTGGGTTTCCTCTATCTTCATTTACAATTATGCTTTAGATCACTATTTAAGGATCATGTGGTTTCAGTTTCTCACATCATTCATGTTTTTTGCCACCTTTCAACCCTTCTCCCAGTCTAGCAGAATCTGCAGTGAGAAAAAACACTCTTCACATGAACGCCAGGAGAAAAAAAGTTAAGATATGCTGCTCAGAGTACAGCTACACTGCCTTCACTCCCATTTCTTCAAACTATTCCTTAAGGAACACACACTGCTCCTCCCCTTCTCACCCCAGGAAGCACAGTCTTCTACCACAGATGCCCCAGACAGTGCAAGGAGGATTTGCTGCACTCGCTGTATACTGGCCGTTGCTGGATGATGACAGAAAACAGGAAAAGGATAAAGTTAAACTCACTACCATTTTATGTGCTTCAAGATGTTAGTGCTATCTATATAACCTATCAAAACACTGTGTTGGGTAGGAGATGGTGTTATCTACATTCAGTATTGGCATGTCATACTAAAAAGCAACTAGTGTTATCATACATGAATTAGCATCCACTATATACATTATTAGCACACCTCATGTAGAAGTACTAAGGACACTTCCTGGCATACCCCTGGCTCATCTCCTCCCAGAAAACTAACCTAGCAGCTCTAAAGTGATCTCAGAATCATGGACATTCAGACAGCACTACTACTGTACAATCCCCTTTCACAATCCAAAGCCTCCTTCAGACCATGCACCTGACACCAGCTTTTTATTAATGGCACGGTTTGGGTCAGGACAGACTAAACACTGCCGTTAGTTAGCATACAATAACTGGATTCATCTGAAGGAATATGGCTTCTTTTTTGCCTCTGCAAGTTATTATGTAAGTAACACTACAGTGTTACAGAAAAGTGGTTCTGCCTACTTCCCTCCTCCTTGCTGAAAGGAGCCGTGGGTGTCAGAGGGATTAAGGGGCTGTGTGTTGGTTCCAACCATAGAAACTTGACCCTAGATGTCACTGGAGGTCCTCCACGGTCAGGCCTCCCTAAAGACAGAGAACGGTACCTCACCCTTTCAGGATGAGATGGATGACATTTAAGAAGGGAAAGCATCTTCCAGATCCTTTGATTTTTACTGCTTCGTGGACCTCTTTGTGCTGTTATTTGTGGACTGGAATAGTGAGTCACTGGGCAAATATTATACCTAAATTCAATTTGGCCTGAATTACACCACCTTTTTTCCTATCACCTGCCTGATTGCGCTTTGTCTAACAAAAGTCTCATCCTTAATATAGCAACATAAGGGAGGTCAAACTGTGAGCACCCAACATCACTTTAATTATTCAAGTTATGTCAGCTCAGCAGGCCAAGACATGCACTAACTATAGCTTATGAGCTGGCAATCAAGAGAAACTAAGTAGTACAGACATTTTACAATTCTTGCACAAAAGTCTTGCAATATTCCTTCACTGCAAGTACAAGTGAATATAAATGAATAACACATGGCATGAAAACTCACAAGCATTTCAATGAGTTGAGACTACTTGAGGAAAAAAAAAATCAACTAAGAATACTTCTTCTACATTTTCAACATTTAACTAAGCTATCAAATGGGAAAGAAAACATTAATAAAGCATTCCTTTCAATATAAAGGCACTATCAATTTTCAATGATTATGACCTATCAACGACTACTGTCCCTTGAACAGAATTCCCAGAAGTTAATTTTTTGTTTAGCATTCTAAATCTGCAAATGCTCTTTTAAAGTACCCAATATTACAATAAAAAAATAGATTACTAAATACATTAAAATTATAGTTTGTTAAACAGGAGGCCAGAGATGTATTCCCAAGAAAGACACTTCATATCCTTCTCTCCTAGTGATTATATCTTGCAAGACAATCTGGGGGACTCCAGGCTGGGCTCAAACAATGAATGGAAGGTTATGTACAGAAACCAAATTCCACCTCTTCCACCTTCTGTGATAGTTCTTAAATGGACTGGAAAGTGCGTTTGGTATCCCAAGTTTTTTGATTTACTTTGTTATCCCAAGTTAATAATCCCCTTTCTCCCCTTCTCTTGGAACTTATTCTGTAGTTGTTTTTACAAATTTAAGAGTGAAGCTCAGTGTTTTTCACATCTGAGTCTACTTCAGCCTTTGCTTATGAAGGCTTCAAATATATATGTAGATTTATATTGGACAGTTGAATTAATGTGAAAAGTTAAGCAACATATTCAATGAAAAGCACCATTTCCATTTTTTGTAACATGGAAAATTATAGTAATTGATACAAAGCTAAGGAATTATATTCCCTGAACCATTTAACTTTTAAGCTTATTTATCCACATTAAAAGAGATAACTATTTTCAGAGAACTGCATAGCTACACTAGTAAGTTAAAATATCAAGTGAAATCAATTCAGCACATTAGATTGAGCTCAAATGAAGAGACCTCTATGCAGACTACCAAGGAATTTCATAGTCACTAATGCTCCTGAACAAAGATGACTAACATTTTAAATAGAGATTTCAACTCTCAAGGTGTTCTAAAGCTGAAAGTATCATATAGTACATACCTCTGTTTTATATTATGACAAATTCTCTACCCATTAAGGTCTGCAAAACTGTACAAGTGTATGAGCTGGAAAACAACAACAGGAGGTTATTGCACAGAAATTATTTTCACCTTTTTTCTCTTCTGTAAGGTAAATTTGCTCCTAGCGCAGCAGGTAGAGTTCAGCAGAGTTCTGCCACTACTACTGGTCAGAAGGACAAGCAAAGAGAAGCTATTTATTATCTTCATTCATCACAGAACAGCATCAGTCTCAGGAACTGACTCTTTCACATCTCTTAGACAATGTATTTGGAATATAAGACTACACATGGGGAACCAAACAATCCAAACACCAATCAAACTGAAGAAATCACAAAATTAACAACGTTAGAGTAACAAAATGATCTGCAGATCAGTTTTTAATACAGGTTGTTCTCCCTTCCCAACAGGTTACATTTGTATAACAGGTGTGCTCCATGCACTTCAGCACTTCCATTTTAAGAATAATTTATTAGTAAATATGACTTCATAAAATTCAGTAAATTTGCACAAAACTCCAGGTAGGACAGACATACAAAATATGAAATACGTCCACTTAGGATGAAGGCTTTAAACTCTTCCTAAAGGAGAAGAAACCATATATAACTTTGAATGCTCCAGAGACCAAACAGGCATTAAGTCACAGAAGCAGAGCTTCCTTTGGAAGTGTGCATCAAAAAAAACATGGCAGCTTTTCTTTGTAGCATCATCACCAATTTACGATTTTCAGTAATATTGTTTTCCCATAGTTTAAACCATAAAACCTCAGAACAGTTTGAGTTGGAAGGGACCTTAAAGACCATCTAGTTCCAACCCCACTGCCATGGTTCCACTAGACCAGATTGCTCAAAGCCAGAAGCAGCCTGGCCTTGAACACTTCCAAGCGACGGGGCATCCACTGTTTCTCCAAGCAACTTGTTCTAGCATCTCACCACCCTCACAATAAATACAATTTTATTAGTAATAAAGATTAATGTCTATGCTTCCTAGTTAGTTTAACCCTTAAATATGTGAAGATCAAAATTTAAGTTCTCCTTATGAGTTAACACAGGTTTTTTGGTTTCAAGAGAAAATTACTTCAATATATTCCTTTCAAATACACTCCTTTTTCAAGCAATCAGTAGGACAGCCCACACAATTTTTATTAAAAATCTTCATCCTAATTCTTAGAATCATTTAGATTGCAAAAGACCTCTGAGATCATCAAGTCCAACTGTTAACCCAGGACTGCCAAGCCCACCATCTAAACCATGTTCCTAAGCACAGCATCTATACATTTTTTAAACGCCTCCAGGGATGGTGATTCTACCACCTCTTTGAGCTTCCAATGCTTGACAACCTTTTCTGTGAAGAAATTTTTCCTAATATCCAATCTAAACCTCCCCTGGCACAACTTGAGGTCGTTTTCTCTTGTCATATCACTTGTTCTCTGGGAAAAGAGACTGACCCCCACTTGCCTACAGCCTCCTGTCAGGCAGCTGTAGAGAGCAATAATAGAAGAGGTCCCCCCGAGGGTCCTCTTCTCCAAGCTAAACAACCCCAGTTCCTTCAGCGGCTCCTTGTAAGACCTGTGCCCCAGCCCCTTCCCCAGCCCCGCTGCCCGTCTCTGGACACGCTGCAGCCCCTCTACGTCCCTCTTGCAGAGAGGGGCCCAGACCTGAACACAGGGTTCGAGGGGCGGCCTCAGCAGTGCCCAGTGCAGGGGGACGGTCACTGCCCTGGTCCTGCTGGCCACACTGCTGGGGACACCAGCCAGGGTGCTGCTGGCCGCCTGGGCCCCCTGGGCACACTGCTGGCTCCTGCCCAGCCGGCCGTCACCCAGCACCCCCAGGCCCTTTCCCACCAGGCCCTTTCCAGCCGCTCTGCCCCAGCCTGTAGCGCTGCGTGGGGCTGGTGTGACCCAAGGGCAGGGCCCGGCACTGAGCCCTGCTGACCCTCACACCACTGGCCTGGGCCCATCGCTCCAGCCTGCCCAGGTCCCTCTGCAGGGCCTCCTGCCCTCAGGCGGGTCAGCACTCCCCCCAGCTTGGTGTCATCTGCAAACTGACTGAGGGTGCACTCGATCCCCTCATCCAGGTCATCGATAAAGATATTAAACAGCACTGGCCCCATTACCGAGCCCTGGGGAACACCACCTGTGACCAGATAGCAGCATGATGTAACTCTGTTCACCACCACCCTGTGGGTTCAGCCACCTAGCCAGCTTCTAATCCAGCATACAGCACACCCATCCCAGCCCTGAGCAGCCGGTGTCTCCAGGAGAATGCTGTGGGTGACTGTGTCAAAGGCTTGACTAAACTCTAGGCAGACACCATCCACAACCTTTCCCTCATCCACTAGCTGGGTCGTCTTGTCATAGAAGGAGATCAGGTTCGTCGGGCAGCACCTGCCTTTCATAACCCCATGCTCAGTAGGCCTGATCCCCCCGTTGTCCTGCATGTGTTGTGTGATGGCACTCAGGATGATCTGCTCCATAACCTTCCCCAGCAGCGAGGCCAGGCTGGCAGGGCTGCGGCTCCCTGGATCCTCCTTCCTGGCCTTCTTGCAGATGGGTGTCACGTTTGCTAACCTGCAGTCAACTGGGACCTCCCGAGTCAGACAGGACTGTTGATAAAGCTCCTCCACCAGCTCCCTCAGTACCCTCTGGTGGATCCCACCTGGCCCCACAGACCTGTGCATGTCTCAGTGGAGCAGCAGGTCACTAACTGTTTCCTCCTGATCTGTGGGGACTTCATGCTGCTCCTCCTCATCCCTGTCTTCCAGCTCTGTGGGCTGAGTACCCAGAGGGAAGCTGGTCCTGCTATTAAAGACTGAGGCAGAGAAAGCATTAAGTACTTCAGCCTTTTCTTCATCCTTTGTGGCAATGTTCCCTGCCGCATCCAATAAAGGATGAAGATTATCCTTGGCCCCCCTTCTGTTTCTAATGTATTTGTAAAAACATATAGGTTTTTTTTAATTAATATTGAAATACATGCAATCTGTTAATACTCTGTTTCATAAAATACTGGTAAGTCATTAGTTACCACCTGTGGTAAAATTTAAGTTTTAAATTAGATTGATTTGGTTAAAGATCAAGTTATAAATGCTAATTAGCCTAGAACAGAGTTTTAATCTAGTCTTTGGATTGCATGTTTTGCATTTATCTGTGTGTATATAATTTCCTCTGCATAATCCTGATTTATCCAGTTTTACATATAAACACAGTCATCTTCAATGGCAGACTTATGTAAAACTTCCACACTAATGACAATTAAATTTCCGAAGCAACAGATAGCTGCTTTTAAACTGGAAAAAAAGTAATCTAAAACTTTAAATACCCTAGTTTATTTTATCAATGTGCATAGGCACTACTTCCTGATAAACCTTTCCTTTAAACAGTACTTTACCTCATGCATTAAGTTGACCTACAAGACTGGACAACATATGTAGTTTTGCTACCCACACCTTCACTCACACTTTGGTACCCCATCCCTATAAACACTTTGTTGTCTGAAGAAGAAAGATCAAGGGTGGGGGAGGAATTAAAAGAACCCAAACAGCTCAAGAGACTGAATGTCTGTCATTTGTACTCATCTGAAACTGACGAGTTTTATAAGAACAAGCTTTTCTATACCTCTACCAAGTTTTACTACACGAAAACAAGCTTGCTAGCACCGACAGAAACCACATGAAAAATGAACGGAACATCATGTACTTTTGCATTCAAGACGTTTCCTCCACAGAAACTACATTTCATGCTACAGCTTCCATCATATCCAATGTCTTCATACTGTTTACTGAATAACTTTACAAAAAGTCCTTATGTATTTCAAACTCACTGTACGTTTTGGGTGGAAAGGACAGGTAACTAAAAAAAGGGGAAGGAAGAGACATGAAGCTACAGTAATTTACCTGGTAACAGATGATCAGAACAAATAGCTTGTCTGTATACACACAACAATAAAGACAAATTAGAGACTAGAAAGTAGAAACAGGTGAACTAACAAATAACAATAGAAAATATGTAAGAAAGTGAATGCATTGTAGTTTATAGTAAAATGAAAACATGAACAACCAAAAAAACCCACAGAAATGGAACTGGAAAGAAAATCCTAATAAAGCTGAGCAAAGCCAGGTAGGAAAAGAAGGCCTAACAAAACTAAGAGGGATTATGTGTCATTTATGAATTAAACTAAGTCACCTGGCAATATCACAAGTCAGTAAAATACCCAGATGCTATACTCATTTAATTTGCAGTGGTCTTTGGGGTTACTGTGGCAACATGCATTTCATGCTGACTGCCAAACCCTTAGAAGCATTTCTAGCCTAGAAAACAGTATGGTTAAAACTCTGAAGACATATAGAATCATAGAATCATTTAGATTGGAAAAGACCATTAAGATATGGGAGTCTGTATATAGTCTTTATAAAGGGTTGATACACAGTTTAGGCATGCAAATGCAGCCCTTGAAGTACGTTGTCACTCTGGACAAGTGCAAAAATCTGCTTTGAATCCTCCCTTGAAAAATGTCTATGATCTTTTCCAAAGTATTGCAGTCTAGGTATTACATAGTACGCAAGTACCAAAAGTTGACCAAATTACTGCAAGGTGCAGTAGAACAGATCTGCAGTGGCCTGCTCTGTATTACATATGGAAATTATTTCACATTGCTGGCTGGCAATGCAGCTGCTTGCTCACGGGCACACCCCCCACCCCCCCCCCCACTCCACCCCCCACCCCCACACACACACCCAGGATAGGGAGGAGAACTGGGGGAGAAAAAGATGAAACTCACGGGTTGAAGTAAGAACAATTTAATAATTGAAATAAAATGATATCTTAGAATAATAATAACAACAACTTTAATGAAGAAAGGGAGAGGAATAAAAACCAAAGGGAAAACCAAAAAACTCAGAGTGATACACAACACAACTGCTCACCACCTGCTGACTGATACCCAGCCAGTCCCCCAGCAGCGACCAGCAAACCCCAGCCAACTCCCCACAGTTTATATACTGAGCATGACATCCTGTGGTATATAGTATCCTTTTGGATAGTTCAGGTCAGCTGTTCTAGCTGTGCTCCCTCCCAGCTTCTTGTGCCCTGCCAGTCTTCTTGCTGGCAGGGCACAGGAAGATAACAAGTCTTTGACTTGGCATAAACACTACTTTGCAACAACTAAAATATCAGTGTGTTGTTAACACTATTCTTATACTAAATCCAAAACACAGCACTGTACCAGCTGCCAAGAAGAAAACTAACCCTATTCCAACTGAAACCAAGACACATATCCTTCTCATGTGCCACTGGACATGTGGCTGCCACCTAAAGACAAGAAAAGGATTACCAGTTCCTGATTTCTCCACATGTTCTGATCCCAAACCAGAAGACAGGGTAAGATTTGATTTCTGCCTATACCCAAAGTGGTTTTGGATCACCCTCATTCCCATGATTAAGGCAACCCACCTCCCAAGAGACAGTAATGTTTTGTTTAAGTATAAGATCCTAGTAGGGAGTACTGACTCCACCATACATGTCCTTGACTTTAAATGCCACCATGTCTTTTAATGAATAAGAATGGCAGCAAGTTAAATTACCTGTAGTACAGGGTGATTAAGAAAGTTCATTGCAAAAATAATGGTTATTTTATTGAATCATGTGAGTGTTCATTCCACTGGCTTTCACGGGAAATTTAGGGTTTGATTTCCCGGTCAGTTTAAGCTGGTCTAAGGCTGCAGTAAGCAGAGGCAATCATGTCATTCCCCATCCTTGTGTTTCCACAGCTCCCCCTGCAGTGACTAACTGCAACGCAGTATAGTACTCGAACGGTTTACTATCTACTTCACACATGACAATTGCTACAGCACGAGGGAGATGCAGAAACGTGTTGCCAAGGATGGTGCTGCACTTCTGGCAACACTCATGAGTGTGAACAACTTTAGCTAACAGGGAAACAGGAAGAGCAGGGAAGAGTGGTATCAACAGGAACAGTCAAAATTATTTTCCCGTTTCACCTACCCAATCCACAACAACATGCCAAAAATGCCGCCTCTTACTCCAATGTAAAAGTCACGCCGACAGATCTGAAGAGATATGCTCTATTTTCACATGCTGAAATGAGGGGGGAAGTTCTCCCAAATACAGTCTTCCATAAAGATTATGCAGCACAAAAAGGAATTAAAATTATAACTTTATA
This sequence comes from Falco naumanni, assembly GCF_017639655.2. NCBI lineage: Eukaryota > Metazoa > Chordata > Aves > Falconiformes > Falconidae > Falco > Falco naumanni. The sequence continues at coordinate 12,246,251 of NC_054080.1, read as the reverse complement.
TATATATCAAATTATCTACAGTGGCCAAAAGCAGAAAAAACAGAAGGTAAGAGTGCAATTCCATGCAACAGTTAATGAGTGCAAAAGAAAAGAATTGAGGACTATACCTTGAAACAGCAGCTGCAGGCATACTTTCATTACATCACTCTCATCTTCATGTTTTGACACAATATTATGTTTGATCACAATATCCTTTAAAAGAAAGTTGACCTAAACACACTTCTGCTTATCACTTAATAGCTCCAGATGTGCTTCAGCTAGCACAGGATTAGTTCAGCAGAAAACTTCATAAATACTCCCCGGCAGGCCCTAGCATACTTAACTGCTAATCTCCCCCCACAGGGTACCTAAGCAGATTAATTTTCTTGACTATAGACCAAATCAAATAAATAGTATTTAAGGTGAATTAACAATTAATTTAACATTAAATTACAAAGTAATCATCAATTATTCATGCTAGGGCAGTTTTAACCAATCACAGTCTTAACAGCTTGCTTTTTCAACTAACAGTTTGGAGATCCTCCAAACAAGTACAATCTCAGAAAGTACTTAGCACCTTCTAACAAAAAAAAAAAAAAAAAAACCAAAAACCCAAACCACCCCAAAAACCCCAGGCTTTCCTGAAGCATCACAACAGCTCAGAGCATATTCAAACTTGCACTTAACATCAACCACCTGTATCATTACTGGAACACCTAAAAAGCTCTAAACTTACACAGATTTCTTAAAAAACAACTAACTGATTCACCTTTAATGTGCCCTTAGTCTTTGCTTTACTCTCTGATAAAGAAGTTTATTAGGATGGTTCTACTTTGTGATGTTAGATTTGTACTGTTGAAGAATTACATACATTTTGTGTATACTATTTCTATTGAAACCAGAATGAATTTCAACCTTAACTTCTCTTTAATGTTAGTATGTTATGGCAGTGCACCAAGTGATGCACGCCACACCACACACCCCCTTTTTTTTTTTTTTTTACATCTTTTGCCTGAGGTTAGAAGCACTGCCTTTAGTGATAATTTCCGTTTTCATGTACTCATACTGTTATGATGAAAAAATAAAAGAAACAGTAAAGTACATTACCAACATTGGGCATAGTTAGTTTCCTGGGACAGTTTAATTTCCCACTATGGTCAAATTTCCTAGGCCTCTGCTTTTGAAGTACTAATAGGCAAAGGGAAAAATAGCAGCAGTCAAATGTTGCACTTAAAAGGTAGCGAGGGAAGTTCGCAGTACACATAATGAGCTTGGAACTACTTAGTTTCAAGAAACTTGATATTAAGGCATATGACAGAAGTCAGCCATACACCACCTTACCCCAGCAAAGGGAGCACAACACTTCAAACTTGCTAGAAAATTATATCTTGTGAGGACCACATATAGTATAAACCTCATCACTGTAACAACTTACTGTGCACTTGAAGTCTTTGGTGTAGTCTATAAAATTTGCACCTAGGACTACATGAATAACCACTTCGATTACTAATTCACCTTGCAGAATAGGTATCCATCAGTTCATTTCCACATATGGACTTCTGTCAGGCACCTGAGACTTGGCAGACAGCAGCACCCCCCGTTTTTTTCTGCCACAGACAACCGCCCACCAGACTTGAGGTACATAAGTTACCATGTGAAACTACGGTCTCCAGAATTCACCAGGACACTCACCCACCACTAGGAAAGCGACGCGCCGAAGAGATTTTTAACACGCTGAAAGGGGTAACTCGACAGCGAGATTAAAGCCCCGCCAACAACCCGCATCCGAAAGGCGAATGCCCCCTCCGCCCCGCAGCGTTCCGGGAGGGCAACCCGAGCCCCGCGGCGCAGCGCCCGGTGCGTCCCGACAGGGGCAGAGGGACCGGGCAGAGGGACCGGGCAGGGGCCGGCCACCCACTCCGCTCCGCCTTGGGCACCAGACGACGCCCCTCGCTGCCTGCCGCAGACAGGTGAGCCGCGAGTACTGGCATGGTATAAACCGCGTCCCCAGCCCCGCTGTGAAAATAGAGAAAAAAAGGAGGGAGAAGGAGGAAAGGAGGGGGAGGGGGGGGGAAAGGGGATAGAAAGAGAGAAAGCAACAAGAAGAGACACCCACACACCCCACATACCACAGCTGGCCTTGCAAAGGCAGCCGGTCCCGCCGCCCCCGAGCGAAGACAGCTGCAGCTCTCCTCCTGCCACAAGTACCTGAGGGAGGCGCCCCAAGCCCGGCCCAGCCCAGCCGAAACCCGACCCTCCTCAGGACATCCACCTGTCCCCTCTCGCCGTTTCCTCCCCCGGGGGCGGGAGGGGAGGAGCCTCCCTCGGCTCGTCCCCTTTCCCCACCCCCGGCACGGCAGCCCGCTGCTCCCAGAAGGGCGGAGCCAGGCCGGAGGCGCCCCTGCCCCGCCCCGCCCCGCCCCAGGCGCGCTAAGCGAAGCGCTCGGAGCACCGCCGCCCCGCCGGCAATGCCGCCGCCCGCCCGCCGGCGCAGCCCCGGCCCGGGGCACCGGCGGTAGGTACCAGCCCACCCGTGTGCCACCCAGCGCGACCGGCGGCGGCAGCTGGCCGGCCGGCGCGGAGCGGCGATGGCAAGGAGCGGCCTCGGGCGGGGCCGCCGTCCCCGTCGCCCCGCTCCCCGAGTCCGCGGCACAGGCGGGCGGAGCGGTGGCGCCCGGCGGACGGGGCCGGCGAGCGTGCCTGTGCGGCGGCGGGCGCAGCACCCGGCCCGGCTGTCCTCGTCCCCCTGCCCGGGTGGCGCGGGGTGACGCCCAGGCGTTCGTTTCCCCTCGCCCCGTCCGCCTGCCCCGGTGGGTCGGCGGCTCAGCGGGGCCCCGGCCGCCGCCGTCGCTCAGACGCCCCGGTGTGCGCTGTCCCTGTCGTGTGGTCCTGGCCCCGCTGGGCATCTGGGGGGCAGCCGGCCGCTCGCTGGAGGCCGGCAGAGGCTGCTGGCGGGGAAGAGAGGTTTGGGGTGGGCAGGCCCCGAGCTGGGCGCTGGTAGCTCGAGCCCCGTGGTGTGGCAGGCATCCTCCAGCCGCGGCGCTGGCCCTTGTCCAGTACAAGTGGTCAGCTCTTGTTCATGCCGCAGCTGGTTAGGTGGGTTGTACATTGACAGGGCCACAGGTGGGACAGAGGCCTAGAAAAGTGTGTGTGAGGCCAAAGGAGCAGGATGGAGACTGTTGAGTAATGCACGGGCCTGTCTGGTGACATAGGTGTACCTGAGGCGGCTGCCTGCAAGGTGAAACGAGTTGCTGCCGCATCCTGCCTCCTAGACATGGGAGCCTGAGGGGTGGGGAGACACCAGGCAGCTACCAGATGATGCATCGGCATGTCATGAGACTGGAAGGAAATGTGCTCCTTTAGTTCACATCCTTCGTGCACGGACTTCCCTGAAATAACTTCTTTTCTGGGCTATGGTGTTAAAAGAAATCTGTAGCTTCAACTCAAATGGGTGAGAGTTGCAAGACAATTCTTGGCATTAAGTCCTTCACATGATGTGGAAGTTATAAGCGTGGTGACAATGGGAAGTGTGTGTGTGTGAGGGTTAGAGTGGGACACTGGATAGAGGCAGTGGCCATTCTGCTGAAGTCCTGCCTAGAACACAAAAGACTGATGTCTACAGGAAGTATCTTAATTTTAAGTGTGGCAGGTAGTGACAGTTGCTTATTTGACTGATGCACAAAATTACCTGAAAATAAAAGCTAAAAGGTAGTGAAGACAAGATAATGTTACAAGAGGGGCAGATCCATATGCTTTCAGAAGCCATTTGTGCATTGGTGCCTCTGTAATGTGAATCCTTTGACACAAAGTGGGAAAAGGCTTGCATTTGCATTTGTTCAGTACCTAATGCCATCATAGTACGTGACAGTATCCTTTACAGGAAACAATGGGATTTTTTATATATTTACATCTCTTGGAGTTCACTTGGTGCAAGACTTCGCCTAGCACACAGGCCTCAATTCCCAATCCTCTCACCCTTCGGGTAATGAGAATACATTTGGCGAGTGAACTGCAAGCACTTCCTGAGAGTTCATATCTATCACCTGTGTCTTATCACCTGCTAGAGTGTATTTTCACTGAATGTAACAGGACACATTTTGAGTCCCGCTATAGGGAGAACAAGTGGAATGACTGATGAAGAGGCTGGTAGGTGGCAAGTTCACTAGGTACTTGGCCCAATCCCTGCCTGCATCATGGAGCGCCTAGGAGAATGAGTGCTTGAGAGTTCATGAAACACACACAACCAAATGGGGGTCCAGGTTTGATCAAAGGCTGTAGGTTGCGAGTCTTGTTATCTAAAAATATAATGAAACTTTTTCAGCTGAAGATAATGAAGTCCGTAGTGGCAAGACATTGCTGTCTCTCACCTTCCCACCCACCCCCCACCCCCCCACCCCCCAAACACGGTAGCTTACCAGTCCATCTTTGCTATCTCAGCTGCCAGTCTGGCTAACCCATACCCTGTATGAATTAACCTCACCTTAAAAAAATACTTCTTTTTTAAACTAGGTAATTTGTCAGCCAGATAGGTCCCCTAATCCCAGTCACAAAATGTGTCTGTACACTGTGTTTCTATTTTGGGACTGTTAGGGTTGAAGGCAAGAAAATCGTCATGCAGAGAGATGGAAATTACATTTCCCCTGTGTACCTCCAAATTTTTGTGGTTTGACATCAGAACTTCGTAAGTCCTTTAAACTCAGACTGAATTCCAGAAAAGTTGCAGTCTTAAATGGAAATTGTAAGAAAGTTGTGGTTTCGTATGGTTTCCATCTTAAACCAGGTTTGGTTATCATCACTTGCAAAAGAAATGAGATTATGAGTGTGTTGTTTGATTAAGTTGATTGATTTCCAAGAGTAAGTTCTTGAGAACAATAGATTTTATTAAGAATATGAGTATTTAAAAGTTTGCTTTTCTGTTTGCCCCATGAAATACAGGAGCAAGATGCATCACCATTATCAAAAAACCCCACCCAAAATATTGACAGCTGAGGTAACATTACAAGTATTTTGGTGAGTATTCATTGAAAAAAATGAATTTTAGTCATAACACCAGACTCAACACTGATAATATTTGAATCAGTTATGATGAGAAAATGAAAGGAGAAAGTATATGTAAAAATATATATTATATATATTCTAATATATAGGATAGTACATATATTCTAGTATTAGAGTATACATACACACATATGAGAACATACTGATATCCAATACTTTCAATGTATTAGAATATATATTGTCTATGTTAGTAATTAGTTATGTGTTTTCCTATAAATATAAAATTAAGGAATTTTGAATCCTTTGAAAGATCTTTGCTTTAGATGTCTGACTGTGAAAAATGCCTTCCAGTTTCATCCCTGGGCACATGTTTCTTCTTACAAGTTAAATACAAAATGTAATTTAAAAATACCATGAGAGTTCTCCTGTAATTGGCGTGTATACTATTGAAATAGAAATAAGTATGTTTCACCACTAATTTAGACTGTGCTGCCATTGAAGAATGCTTTTAAATTTATTTCCAACTGCAATTCACAGAGACAATAGAAATTTTGATAAATTGTTATGGTAGGGGAAAAAAGTATTATTTTGTGATAGGGCCTGCAAGCTGGTGGTTAACACATGCAGAGAACAACAGAAAGGAACAAAAATGTACATTCCCTTCCAGGGAGAGAAGGAATGAAAGGCAGAGAAAGAGATAAAGATAATGTGAGGGAAAACCCTTGTAGGAAGCAAATTTGGTCTTTGGGAATTATATTCCTACTTTCCCTGTGATGCTTTTGGTGTTGGGGTTTTTTTTAATTCTTCCACTTACTCTACTCATTCCTTTCTTTTCTGCTTGCTTCCCTGGTTGGTTATGTCTGTTCCTTTTTCTCCTTTTCCAGTTTCTTTAAATTGCATTCTTCCTTATCCATGTCAAATTCATGTTTCTTGCAACTTTAGGGAAGTTGGTGGAGTTGTTCTGTCTATAAATTAGGTGTGAGTGATTGTGTTTAATGGATAAGTTGTGTTTCAACTGCCTCTTTTATGAGGACATATAAATTGAACAATGGTCTTGTGTACTTTAAAGAGGTATAGGGTGTAATTTAATTGAATAGAACTTCAAGTTTTAGCAGAGGTCTGTGTGCACAGATCCAATTATGGCATCAGGGCCTGGGTGCTCAGTAATTAGCCTACTCAGCATTACAAATATGATTAGACAGAAACAATCTATCAGCCTGATCTATTCTAAGCAAACTATGTTTCTCTGTTTTCAGCAGCATAGCATTTTATTGAAAATTACTTGTCTTTGAGGTTATTCATATCACATTTAAAGAAACTGACACCTACTGTATTTTTCTCATGTATATCTTATTGATATTCCTATTGCCCATAGTACTGATCCTTCTTAACAATATGAAAAAAAAAAAAAAAACAAACTGGCCTGTTTTTCTGTTTTGTAATTTTGTTCTGTCAAACTTATTGCACAAATCCATTTTGGAATGTAGCTAATTTGTTTATTGCAGAAGATGACTTTTTCTATATTCTCCACACTGAAAACACTTCCTCTTTTCTGATTCTGTCAGTTTTTAATACTTGCCACAAAATCCATATGTCAAGTCATATGCTTCCCATATGCTATAACAAATAATCAACATTCTGTATACACTGATCCAGTACAGACAGGAGATGTAGAAACCTTGGTTCCAGACTGCTCTGTGTTTTAGTTTACACATCCATAAGACAGAAATTGTACTTACTATAAAGCTCTGGGAAATTAGTCTGAGAAAGAATATGTTCAGTCTTTCAGTACGCAATTTAGCACCACCTTTGCTCTTCTTTTGCCAGCTTAACAAGTAAAAAAATACAACTTTCCATCTTTTCCCCAACATCTACAGTTAAGTCATTTTAAGCAATACACATAATTACTGCAAATTGTTAACTTAGAGTCATAGAATCATTTACATTGGGAAAGACTGTTAAGATCATCAAGTCAACTGTTAACTTTCATTATTATCTTCCAAATTGTATGGTCATCATAGTAATTTGCTTCTTATTTTTGCCATCCAGATATATTAAGTAATTGCTGTATGAGTGCTAACTTATTGCAACAAACCCATTACCATATGGTTTTAAGAATATTTTTTTTACATTAATTGGTAGTTGGGAGCTAAAAGGTCTTCTAAACTGTTTTTAATTTAATGGGGAAATAGCCTGGGTTTAATTTTATTTATCTCCTATTTACTCAGAACAATTTTATACATATTGTCTTTCTTGTAATTCTTCCATTAAAATTTCTCAGTTCCTTGTAAACTATTACACGTATATAGTCAGATGTGCTATGTTCCTGGGAATATAGTACAATACAACTTCTAATAGAGATGTCCTTGTTTAATTTCCTGGAAAGAAAACCAAGAGGTTTTTTTACCAGGGTAATTGTTGACTAGGACATTCAGCTTTGTGCCTACTTGACAACACAAGACCTTCACTAGCAACTATAGCTCGAGAAATAACAGTCCTAATTAAACCTGACAATTCACTGCAACTTGCCAGCTCCTCAGCTGTTCTGACCCAGCTACTTGTAAGGTCATTCCACAAACTGGATTAAAAAAAGTAACCTCCTCCACTTTTTTCTGGGGGGTCAGTTCAGTTGGCCAAAGTGAGGACAGCAATTTCCAGCAGTGGGGCAGAGCAGTCACCTGGAGAGAGCAGCTATGGACTTCCATGGGCTCAACCCTTATCTGACTTACCACGCGCTGATACAGCTGGCAGCTCCAGGCAGGGAATGGCCTCTCCACTAGACTGCTCACAGCACTGTGTCTCAGCAATACCCGCTGCATGTTTGGCTCTACTGGTCACTTCTGGAGGGAAACTGAACAAGATGCCTCCTCCGAGCAAACCAGTTCCTTTGGGTGAACCACTCAAAGTAACAATTAAGTGCTGTGATTTACCATTCTGTAAATGGCCCTGATGCATTGAGAAACTGGGTGCAGAATCTAGCAGGGTTTTACTGACAGTGAAGAAAAAGGAGAAATTGTTTTGCTGAGCTACTAAAAGCTGTGTTTATCAAAATGTGAAATTTAATTCAGACTGAAATGACTGTGTGGCCACAACTCAAGAGCAGCTTTATTTATTTATTTATTTCCTGAGAGATAAACTTGACAAATTTTTGTTAAGCTGGTAGAAGTGAGAATGAGTTAAAATATATGTGCTATTGCAATACTCATACATTAGGTTACTGTTAAGGAGTTTAGTTATATCTGCTTTACTATATAGTCTGAAATATCCACAAATAGCAAAAATGTCCTTGTAGTTAGGACTCAGCCACCATTCAAGATTATGGTTTGCCTCCTGATCTCAATGCAGAATCATAAAGAGTGTTTGTTGACTAATGCCAACAGATTAATATTTGTCTATCTTATGGAAGATATCACAGAATCACAGAATGGTCAGGGTGGGAAGGGACCTCTGGAGATCATCTAGCCCAAGACCCTGCTAAAGCAGGTTCACCTGGAGGAGGGTGCGCACAGTCGCGTCCAGTAGGGTTTTGAATGTCTCCAGAGAAGGAGACCCCACAGCCTCTGGGCAGCCACTCCAGTGCTCTGTTCCCTCAGAGTATACAAGTTTTTTCCTCATGTTCAGAGGGAACACCCTGTGCTGCAGTTTGTGCCCGTCACCCCTTGTCCTGTCACTGGGCACCACTGAAAGGAGCCTGGCCCCATCCTCTTGGCACCCGCCCTTGGGATATTTGTATGCACGGACAAGATCCCCTCTCAGCCTTCTCCTCCCCAGGCTGAGCAGGCCCAGCTCTCTCAGCCTGTCCTCATCAGGGAGATGGGCCCATCCCCTCATCATCTTTGTAGCCCTGCACTGGACCCTCTCCAGCAGTTCCCTGTCTCTCTTGAACTGGGGAGCCCAGCACTGGACACAGCACTCCAGATGGGGCCTCACCAGGGCAGAGGGGGAGGATCACCTGCTGGACATGGTCCTCCTAAAGCTCCCCAGGATCCCACTGGCCTTCTTGGCCACCAACGCACACTGCTGGCTCATGGGCAACTTGCTGTCCACCTGCACTCCCAGGTCCTCCTCCACAGAGCTGCCTTCCAGCAGGTCAGCTCCTAACCTGTGCTGGTGCATCAGGTTGTTCCTCCCAAGGTGCAGGACCCTACACTTGCCTCTGCTGAACTTCATCAGGTTCCTCCCCACCCAACTCTCCAGCCTGTCCAGGTCTCGCTGGATGGCAGCGCAGCCTTCTGGTCTGTCAGCCACTCCTCCCGGCTTTGTATCATCTACAGACTTGCTGGGGGTGCCTGTGGTCATTGATGAGTAAATTGAACAAGACCAGACCGGGCACCGACCCCTGGGGAACACGGTGAGCCAGACTCTGCACTGCTGGTCACAACCCTGTGAGCTCTGCCATTCAGCCAGTTCTCAATGCACCTCTCTGCCCACTCACCTAACCCACACTGCCTGGGCTTGCCTATGAGGATCTTATGGGAAACAGCATTAGAAGCCTTGCTGAGGTCAAGGTAGGCAACATCTGCCACTCTTCCTTCATGTACGCAGCCAGTCATTCCATCATAGAAGACTGTCGGGTTGGTCAGGTGTGATTTCCCCTCAGCGAATCCATGTTGACTGTTCCTGATAACCTTCTTCTCTTCCTCATGCTTGAAGATGACCTCCAGGATGAGCTGCTCGATCACCTTTCCAGGAATGGAGGTGAGGCTAACCAGCCTGTGGTTTCTTGGATTCTCCTTCTCGCCCTTTTTGAAGACTGGAGTGACATTGGCTTTCCTCCAGTCCTCAGGCACCTCTCCTGCCCTCCATGACTTTTCAAAGATGATGGAGAGTGGCTTGGCAATAACATCTGCCAGGTCCCCCAGCACTCGGGGGTGCACCCCATCAGGGCCCATGGATCTGTGGGTGTCAGGTTTGCTCAAGTGATCTTTAACCTGATCCTCCTTGACCAAGGGAAGGTTTTCCTTTCTCCAGACCTTATCTCTTGCTTCCAGTGTCTGGGAAACCAGAGGGCCAGCATTGGCAGTGAAGACTGAAGCAAAGGTGGCATTCAGTAACTCTGCCTCCTGTGTGTCCTTTGCCACCAGGGCACCCAGTTCATTCAGCAGCAGGCCCACATTTTCCCTTGTCATCCTTTTCCTGCTGATGTACATGAAGAATCCCTTCTTGTTGTCCTTCACATCTCTCACCAGTTTTAATTCCAAATAGACCTTAGCCTTCCTCATTGCCTCCTTGCATGTTCTGACAATGTTCCTGTATTCCACCCAAGCAGCCTGTCCCTTCTATCATGTCCTGTAAACTTCCTTCTTCTGTCTGAGTTTTGCCTTGCTCATCCATGCAGGCCTCTTGCCTCCTTTGCTCTATTCCCTACTCATGAGGATGCACTGATCTTGAGCTTGGAGGAAGAGATGCCTGAATATTAGCCAGCCCTCTTGTACCACTCTACCTTTCGGAGCCCTGATGAACTAGTTAAAGATGGAAACAATGTAGCTAAGATGCTTACTGTAGCCCTAAGTGGAGTGCACTGCACTAATTTAGTCTAGGGCTGGCAAGATCTATGGCTACTATGCAGGCGTCCAGGTCACAGAAGGTGGTAGAAAATCAGATGTTGGACAGTAAAAGACTTTGGCAGAGTTTGGATGTAAAGAGTGTTGAAGAACGATGTATGATATTTAGAAGGGACAGAAATGGAAAGATACTTATTAAAATTATGGTCCAAAATCAGTATTTGTGCATGTAAATAGAACTGCCAGCATGTAAAATTGTGAACATACCACCCCCAGTGAGGTAAATAAATTCTGGTTTTGAAGTAACTATTGGGCAGTGGCCAATTCAGAGGAAACTCAGAAAGTCACCCCAAATCCAAGTGTAAGCTCAGAGATAGCCATTTGAATTAGAGAGCAGGTCAGGAGACAAAAGGCACAGAGCAGGACTCCTGTTTCAGCTCCATAGATAACCATTTTTCATTGCTAATAAGGCAGTACCAAACAATTCCTGTTGTGGCTGGCTGTTCTGAGACTCTTTCTCCTGCAAGAAAAAAAAAAAAAAAAATTACTAGGATCCATCCAGTGACTCTGACTTCAAATATCTTAGTCCTTTTCCTTGTCCTTCTCCCAGGATGCAAGTGTCAGGAAAAGTCTGTGTGTGTGTAATACATCATTAATCTGGTGGCTGTTTTAGGGATGCACGTAAAATTGTGGCATGTTCTCATAATATATGCCTGGCAATGGTCAGTGACTACTATCTGTTGTTTCTCATTGCATTTTTATTATGCTAAAGTGAGTTACTCACTGCCACCGTTTACAAACCTACTTAAAGCTATTGGGTGTGGCAGGGGGGAGAAGCATTCAAGGACTTTTATTAAGGAGGTCTTCCAGATGCAGAAGCTACTGCTCAAGCTGTAAGGACAACTGGGACTCTCTTAGGAAGTCAAGTCTCATTTTTCCATGGGACGGTCAGGTAGCAGCAAGAAGAGGCTGCTTCCCAAAGGAGGGTGAGAGGAGAACAGCCACAAGGCAGATTGGATGGTGACCTCAAGCACCAGGTCACACTCACAGAGGCAGGTGAGCAGAGCAAAGTGGTGACTGCAGCAGGTCCTGTTGACAGTCTAGTGAGCATCAGGTAAAGAAAAGGTAACCTGACAGGTCCAAGGTGAATCCAGGGAATCCAAATAACTATTGAGTTACACAGCTATGGGAAAACGTACCTAAGATGTATCTGAGACAGGGATGGAAGACCCAAACATGAGGTTAAAAGGAGACCCCAGTCAGAGGGTGTCAGTGGAAGCTCTGGGAGTGGCTTGTCAGGGCAGCAAAGGCCCATCTGTCACCTAGGTTCCTGAGTTCCTGACAAGGACTTACAGGGTGTGGGCTTCCCCAATGACTACGCGTAGGTCAGAGGCAGAAAGAAGATGGGATATTGAGATGAAGAGAAGCCAGCTGAAAGCTGAAGAAGTGATGAATGGCTCTTTGGAAGGAAGCTAATGGTCAGAGCTCCCTTTGAGCAGAACGTCTGTTGGAAAAGCAGACCTTGCTTTTGGATGAAGAAATAGTCCTACTTTTTTTTTTTTTTTTTTTTTTTTTTTCCTAGTGGGATACAGAGTGGTGTGAGGATCTTTTATAAAATATAAAGAATATACCCTCAAGCCCTCTAAGCAGCACCAAAACACTCTGACTTATGTAGTCCATTTTTAACCCAGATGGAAGCAGTTTGACTTTGCAATTTGTGTTGTATTTGAACAGTACTTATTGTCCTGATGTAACTAACAGGAATACCTTGATGCTGTAATAGTGCTGGTAATACTAAGGAAACTCTGACTGTTGGAGACCATTTGGCTGGGGGTTTCTTAGTTAATTTGGTTGTAGACTAAAGAGAAACACAGTGGGGTTTTTTTTTCTGTCTTGCCTATTTTAACCATCCATTTTTCAGGACAGAAACTAATTTATTGTACTGATATCTTGACATTCTGTGACCCGGATTTCTTGTGCAGCATCTATTTAGTTCAATAAAGTTACAAAAAAATTGTATGAAGATTTGTCATTCCGTGTTCAGAAAGCTGCAATCTCACTTGAATACTCTTTTTTTTGAAGTTTTGATATCTAAGTTTGCTCAGTTTTTCTTCAACTGAGGCCACTGCTGTGCCTAATAATTAGGAAATGATCACAGCTTCTCCACAGAGAAGCCTTTGTTCTTCAATGTGACAACAGCACTGCACGGGTATAATAGATTTCTTACCTCCTCCAGGTGCCTTCCTGTTGCAGCTTGACATAACACATGTATAATAGATTTGTTAACACCTCCAAGTGCCTTTCTGTTACAGGTTACCATAGCAGTACCCTCTAGTGGTGAACCTTATTTTTTTTATTTATTTGTTTATTTATAGCTTATGTGAAAGCACCAGGGAAACAGCAGAACTTCTAAGATGGCCAGTTAGCTGATAACTGTTATAATGGGATATCATTATCACACACCTTTCTTCTATATCAAACATTTCCTTGACGTTCTTCCAGTGTTATAGATGAATTTGTGGTAGTAAGTTTCATTAGTGGACCAAATTTTCCATCAGTACACCTTTCTAGTAAATTGAAAGACGTCTTTTATTTTACAGTTCTAGCATACTTACTTATATTCCCTTTTTTCTTTCCAAATATTCAAAGAATCTGTTTTTGGTAGGTAACCACAAATTTAACTTTTCTTAGTACAAGATTCTTTTATATCCTTGTTGTCCCTTTACAAACTTCAAACAATCTTGCATAGCATCATGTTTACATGGTTTTCGTTAGTTAGTTGTCCTTTAGGACGCTCCAGTGTGATTTTAGAGGTCAGTCCCACATTATACTTTGCAAATTGCTATTCCCAGCTCCACAGAATTTGTTTCATAACAGATGCAGAAACACTATCTCACATGAACTTTGCAAGTATCTAAATGTACCAACATACACATTACTGGGTGAGGAGTCTTGGCCAGGGAAACATCTGCTATATGTTTGATTTCTGGACATCTGGAATCAGGATAATTTGTAACTGCACAGTGTTACTTGTTAATGCAGTATCTACATGTATTGCTTGACTACAGTGAACAACTCTATTCCACAACTTTTTTGAATGTTGGTACCAAGGAGTTTGCAGAGTTGCACAGTTCACACTGACATTTACTCATGTATCTTGATCATGTATGCGCACAAACAGCTCCCAGTTGCCATACAGTGCTTCTGGGATGGCTTTCATGAAAGCCCAGCTTTCTACTTGCACTTCTGCGGGTCTAAACAGTCTTTAGATTCTAGGCTAAGCCATTTACACCAAAACCGGTTACACTGCTGTGTAGTGCAACTAGGTGTTTGTGTCTTTTATCAGATCATGGTCTAAATGCCTAGAAAAGTGCTCAAGCAGTGAGACCACAACTGGTAATTTTGTGCTAAGTCTTATGCCTCTTCCATTGAAAGTGTTTAATTGCTGGTGGTAACAGTTTTTATCCTAGAGTTAAACCTAGGTTTTCTCCTACATACCAAATTGTTCATAGGCTCTCCTGAAAGACCTTTTCATAAGCCCTGCCCCCTCTGCTCAGCAAACCATCCATTACCAGGCTAAATCTGCTTACATGAAGATGTATTTCCATTCATAGCTCTCTTCTACTTTTTTTTGGTACCTGTCAAGTGAACAAGAAAATTGCAAAATGAACACAAGAAATGGAGTTCTTTTGCCTTCTGGGGCCAACTAGAAAATAATATGAAAAAGGTGCCCCCGGTTTTGTTTAAGAAGGTTGCTTCTGCCAGCTCAGATGTAGTACAGTCTTAGAAACACTTGACCTAGTAAAGCTAAAGAGAAATGACAATCTGACAGAGGATGAAGTGGGTGTGGGGAATAGGAACTGCCCAAAGCAGATTTGGCACAGCTTTTAGGAGAATGCCTTTCCACTCTCTTTTTTTCTTCCTTAATGACTCCTTTTCCCTAAACACTTGTGAAGAATGACAAACCAACTCTGCATCTGGCTGTGCTTCAACAAAGGTGGGAGAAGGAGTTCACTGAGGGAAGTTAGGTAACTCTGAGAATGTTATCGAAAAGCAATCACCATTTGTCAAAATCAATCTTTAAAACAGTTACCATTTAGCAGCTCTGTTGTTAATGACTGCATTGCTGCTCTGCCTTTCCATGTACCCATCCTCTTGCTTGCATTCTCTTTGGGATGCCCATTCTTCAGGGCAGGGCTAGCCACAGTGTTTGCTCAGCAACTGGCACAGGGACACTCAGCCTTTAGCGTATTACAGGTAAGCAGCAAGAGCAAACAGAATAGAATAGGAGTAGAATAGACTATTTCAGTTGGAAGGAACCCACAATGATCATCTAGTCCAACTGCCTGACCCCATCAGGGCTCACCAAAAGTTAGAGCATGTTACTAAGGGCATTGTCTAAGTGCCTCTTGAACACTGACAGGCATGAAGCATCAACCACCTCCCTAGAAAGCCTGTTTCAGTGTTTGACCACTCGGTAAACATTCAGTTATGAAATGTTTCCTAATGTCCAGTCTAACCCTCTCCTGGTACAGCTCTGAACCATTCCCATGCATCCTATCACTGGATACCAACTACTCACAAGATAGGCTAGTGAAACAATCTGCCATTCTCCTTGAAGTCTTACATTCCAGAGAACTTTATGAAGACTGAGAAATTTCATTAAGCAATTAACAAAATTAAGTCTCTTCTTTATATGTTTCTTGTAGCATTTCTTGTTGTTCTTTCGTCTGACAGCTCAGAGCAGGAATTTCTGGTGAGTATGTATTCCCCATTGCTTTCAAGTATAGGTATCATTTGACCATGGTATGAAGGCTTCAGTTAGATCAATGATCTGTACCTCCTTTCAGTTATAATACATGGTAGAATACCAAGAGCCCTTTAGAGTCTGAAGGTAGAAAATACGTAGTATAAAACAATGGCTTACTGTGTTTTGCTACAGATAGAACTTGAATTTATATAATGCACTAGATGGCAGTCATTTTAGTCTGACTTCTTGTAAGGGTAGTGTTTTAAGCACCAGAGCTCAGTTCTGCAAGGGTTTTTCACAGAGACTTTAATTCACGCTCTGTGAAATACTGGGTCAAAGTTACAGTGAGTTCATTTCTGAGCTGGGGACACTGGACTAGATCCTCAATGTGTTTATGAACCTACTTCTGGTTTCAAGCTGTTTTCAGAACTTGTCTAATGTAAGATATGGTCACTTGTAGCAGTGATGGATTTCCCTGGTTTTGAGAAAGCTTTAAGGGGCATTGTGTCAGAACCAAGTTCATTAACCATAAGTTTCCCTTGTATTATTGTTGTAAAAGTGGGCAAGAAATACTTGGCATGGCTGTGAGGGGAGGTGGGGGCTAAAGCAAAGTTGTCCTATAGTTGTAAACTTAGAGAGACAGGTACAAATGGTCTACCTTAATATCTCGTGTTCAGGAGGGAACACCAGGCAGCCATACAATATTACGTCAGCTGGCTACTTGTGTCTGGTTCTTTGCTGTTGAGAAGAACAGTGCCTCTGTGATTTATTAGGCATGCTTATTGCTGTTAAATGGAAAGGAAAAGTATGTGTTGAAAACATAAATGGAAAGGAATTAAGCTATGGATGCTACTAATAATATTTTTTTTAAAGCATTTTGTCCATTTTATTAACTTTGGAAGTTCCCTCAAGCACACTCTGCAGAAGTACCTTCACAAATTGCATGGAAATGTATCTTCAAATTTCACCATTCCAGTTGTTGCACAGGTTAATAATATTTGTCTAAATCTAACCACACTGGGGGGAAAAAAGCCAATTAGTGACTGTTCTAATAAATCTATAACTACACAGAAATGCCATTTTTCAAGGGAATAACATAAGAGAAAATGCCTCTTGGAAAACTCTAGCCAGAGCTCATAAATGAGAGAAATTATTGAAAGCTTTTCTAACAGCAACAATATTTTGAACATTACTAAATACTAATTCAGTTTTTTGTGAGAGGATCCTTACTGCTGTCATTCACTGAGCTTATATTTATGAATATTCTAAAATTTAAATCCAGTAAATCCACATACTCAGAAGCAGGAGCTTTGTGCATGAAAGAATAGTCATAGATAGAGTCAGGGCAAATCCTACAAACCTAGAGCAGATTCACTGTTCATCCAAAGTCAGTTATTTCTTGCTATCCACCCATTTATTTAAAACCTCAGAAAAGTGATGTGCACACATGCTCACAGAAAAGTCTGTTTTAAAAAGTTAATATTTTCAAGCCACACACTCTCAGGGTCAAATCCAATTTTCCAGATATTCAGACAGGATTACTGAACTTGGTGGGACCTCCAGCACTTGTTACAAGAACAGGACTGAACATGCAGCTGGTCTGTTTCTTTACCTATGGAACAGACTCATTTCAAGAAGACTGGAATGTCACGATAGTCTGTGCTTCACCTCCCCCCAGAAGACTTCTGAACAGTCAGACTTATCACCTGCAGTAAGCACTTTTGTTAGTTCCTGCTAATATAACCTTGAGTGGGAACAAACAAGGAGCACACCATCACAAATTGTTACTTGTACTGTTATGTCTAACACTTAGCATGTTCCCAGGACATTGAACCAGTCTCAACAGTACCTTGAGGCAGAGCACCCTAGATAGGAGTGCCTGCCTTTGCCAGGAGTGCATACAAAGAAATTTTCCAGGCAGGGTGTTTCCAATGCTGGTACAGTTTTGGAGTTTTTTTACAGAGTTTGTAAGAATGCTATGAATAAAACCTTTGGAGCTCAGTTATCTGGGTGAAAAGTGATGGGATGTACAAGTATGCTGCTGCTTTTGACAGTGGTGCTCTGCATCAATCCTACAGCATGATGTTGAAGGTATGGCCAGACATTCTTATCCCTGTAAAAGTCACATTGGTTGAAGTATGGAAGGGAGGAAACTTCTGCTTCTCAACTGCTCCAGCCATCTCTCTTCCTTTCCTTTCAATACAAAGCTGAATGTCTATATCTCATAGACAAAAGAGATAATGAGACTAGAGAAAATTGGATGGCAGACCCCTCTTAAATTCAAAGCCTAAGCTGGGCTCAGCACAAGTTTTAAACATGGTAACATTTGGGGGCTTAAGTCATTGAGGGTATCACTGCAGCTGAGGGAAGAACCTTACTAAACCTTGACATGTTTAAATACAACATGAGCATGCAAAATACTATTTTTTTAAGGGTCTGTAGTGTATTTTCCCTAGTCAAATAAAAGGTACTCCATCTTTAAAGCCCTGAAAAACAGTAAACCATGGACAACTATGCTGCATGATACTTCCTCCTTCCTAGATGTCAGAATTACAAGATGAAAGTTACAGAAAGTTGTGAAATGGAAAAGCCTTATGCTGGTTACAGCAAAACATAGGATGGTGCACACTTTTAGGTTCTGGAAGTACTTCTCAGGTGGTTGGAGACATATTTAACCTCTGCCATGCTCCCTAACAGGGCACTGGCTGTGGGCACCCATAGCTGCCTAATGCATGCACTGCTTATTTCTGTAATCGGTTGTATGGAGCAGCAGGCACAAGACAACAGTGGCAGCCCTGCTGGCTGTTACTATTAAGCATGTTTCCTTGGCTGTATATGTTATTTGAAGCTGCAAGCCTTCTTTTAAAGCTCTGGAAAACTTGGGTTTATAATATAGTACCTTGATGCTTTTTGCTTAAACTTCCTTTTTCCAAAAAGACACTATTTCTCAATTGACACTAAATGTTCAAACTGTTCCAGGATTTGGGTCCTTCTCCTGGACATATTAAAGCTGGTGTCATAGATGACCATTGCTTTAGAATCTTTCTACCCTTTGCTAGAAATATGGCCCATTTTCACAGATGCCTTTCCTAAAACCAGTGAGGAAAGAGGTCCATCCTGAAGAATTCACAATATAAATAGGTAAATAAAATAGAGGAATGTGCATCAAAATAATCGCATAAGGTCACACAGCTGAGCTGGAATTTAAACTGAAACCTGACAGTGTCCTCTCAACCTCATAGGCAGTCTTGCATGCCAACTTTGGTTAGTCTCATTGAAATGAATTTAACCTTTGTACCTGCTTTGAAATGGCTTTTCTGATATATGCTTAATCAAGAAATGCATGATTATATCATGACCCTACTTCTTCCCACTGCTGACAGCATGGCAAGTGCTGAAATCTGGCCCTTTTTTCTGTGCTGTTTTTCACCCTATTTGAATGCTTCTTCTATTTCATTCTTTGCCCATCCTTGTCAATGTCCATACTAACAACAACACCAGCTAAATGGAGCTTTCTGAAGAAAATTACAAGACCCACACTAGGATTCATCACAAAGTGTTTAGAGAATGCATCATTTCTTTTGCATAAACAGCCACCTGTAATCTCATGGTTCAGACTGCATTAAAATAAGTTACAGTAATTAAGAGCCTGCATGATCCAAAGCTGTAAAGAACAATTTTTGGCAGAAGAGTACTGCATTTTTAAAGGCATTGGAAAATGGAAGCAGCAAGTTTTATGCTTGGCACAGGTGATCTGCCCCTGTCTGGCATTAGCCTCAACATATCAGTGAAGGAGGAATGTAGCAGAAGGAGTCTTTTTTAATTAATCTTTATGTTTATGTTGGCTCTTCAGTTCTTTGTATGCCTGCGTATGTGAACGTAAAAGGGATGGTTGCACCTTAGTTAATTAGTTATGTAGAGAGATTTTGCTTTTTTTGC
Source organism: Falco naumanni (assembly GCF_017639655.2). Classification (NCBI taxonomy): domain Eukaryota; kingdom Metazoa; phylum Chordata; class Aves; order Falconiformes; family Falconidae; genus Falco; species Falco naumanni. The sequence continues at coordinate 12,227,081 of NC_054080.1, read as the reverse complement.
CAGCTTAGCTTTTATGGTAGTTGTACTCACTGGTAATTTACTATAGACTTACGAAAAAGCTTCACTTTGGTAATGTGAAAAAAGTGTGAAAAGAAGGTAATGGCTTCATTACAGTTTTTTTATTTTGGCATGGAGGCTTTGTTGGCTTTCTTAAAAACTGTAAGATCTCCTTCAGTGAGATAGCAAACAGAAATAAGAAATTACAGTGCGACACTTGGCTTAGTCACACATTTTTCTAGCCCTCTGCATTTACGTGTGGTGTTACAATCAGTGTTCTCCATTTATCAACTTATTTTGAGATATGGTACTATGAAGACTATAGGCTAGCTACTACTTTTACCTTTTCTCCTTGGTTTTCTGTATGATACTTATCTATGCTAAAGTATGCAGAATCTACAAACTGAATACGACATGCAGTCCTCACCATTGCTTCAACATGGACATGTAGTTGAAATAGAAATAGCTCCATAATGAGACTGTCTGTTATTTGCGTGTGATCAACATTGAAAAAGTTTTGCTGAACTGAATGATGTAGATTGAGAAGGAGCCTGGAAAGATTTCTTACCCCTATATCTGAATATAGCTCAGTGAAATGTAGCTATACCAGCAAAAAAATAAATCCCTTTGCCAGTATACAAAACTAGATAACTGAGACAGATTATCATTGACATGACTTGCTTGCAAGCAGGAGAGGAGGCTTGTTTTTAGCTGCATCATTAGAGGCCTGCATTGCTTTTACAAAGAGAATGACAGCATACTTTATAAAGTACCAGTCATTTTTTAGCTGCATTTGTAGAAGTAATAAATCAGGGGATGGGGTACAGGTTCACAGTTTGTGTATTTGTTTAAGGGCAGCTCCCTGTCCAGCCACAGGTTAGTATTTCAGGAGAAGGCTTAAGGCAGATCTGGGAGTCTGTCTGCAGACTCAGTGGTTTCTGACTCTGATGGAGGACTCCAGAGGTAGCTGTCAGATAGCTGGACCCATTTCAACTGCTTTGCCTTCTCACTGTGATTTTACAGTAAAACTCCATGGAGTTCTTTGTGTAAGACTAGTGGTAAAGACCTTTCATAGAATGGTTTGGGTTGGAAGGGACTTTAAATATCATCCAGTTCCACCCCCCCTGCCATGGGCAGGGACACCTTCCACTAGACCAGGTTGCTCCCAGCCCCATCCAGCCTGGCCTGGAACACTGCCAGGGATGGAACATCCACAGCTTCCCTGGAAACCTGCTCCAGTGCCTCACCACCCTCACAGTACAGAATTTCTTCCTTAAGTCTGATTTAAATCTACCCTCTTTCCATTTAAAACATTCCTCTTGTCCTATCACTACAAGTCCTTGTAAAAAATCCCTCTCCAGCTTTCCTGTAGGCCCTCTTTAGGTACTAGAAGGCTGCTATGAGGTTTCGCTGGACCCTTCTCCAGGCTGAACATTCCCAACTCTCTCAGCCTGTCTTCACAGAAGAGGTGCTCCAGCCCTCTGACTATCTCTGTGGCCCTCCTCTGAACTTGCTCCAACAGGTCCATGTCCTTCTTATGCTGGAGTCCCCAGAGCTGAACACAGTACTCCAGGTGGGGCCTCATGACAGCGGAGTAGAGGAGAATCACCTCCCTCGATCTGCTAGTCACACTTCTTTTGATGCAGCCCAGGAGACAGTTGGCTTTCTGGGGTGCAAGCGCACATTTTCGGGCCATGTTGAGCTTTTCATCCACCAGTACCCCAAGTCCTTCTCCTCAGGGCTGCTTTCACTCCATTCTTCACCCAGCCTGTACTAATACCATGGGTTGCCGCGTCCCAGTGCAGGACCTCGTGCTTGGCCTTGTTGATCTTCATGAGATTCACACAGGCCCACCTTTCAGGCCTCTCAAGGTCCCTCTGGATGACATCCCTTTCCCTCCAGTGTGTTGACTGCACCACACAGCTTGGTGTCATCAGCAAACTTGCTGAGGGTGCACTCAATCCCCCTGTCCATTTTGCCAACAACGATGTTAAACAGTGCCGGTCCCCATACCGGCCCCTGAGGAATGCTGCTTGTAACAGGTCTCCACCAGAAGACCTGCTGACTTCTCTATCACATAATATGAGCTGGGAAAAAAACCCACAGATTAACTGCTTCTGAAGAAAACTTGTTTGCTTGCAGAAAATTCTGGAAAAGGTCTGTAAGCACTCTGTATCAGCCACCAGAGGAGAGGGGAAATGCAGGGTTATAAAAAGAAAGGAGCCAAACTTCCTGCTTTCTTAGACAATTTTTAGCATCTCTGGCTGGGTTGAGAGAAGGGAATTCTGCTTAGAAGAAAATAATTCAGTTTCCAGTGAGCTGGAAGGAAGGATGGTGCACTGAAAAGAAGTTTGGGGTTATTCTAATAATTTTGTCTTTCCTTCTTGAAGTGAAAGTAAAGATGTGTCTAGAAACACTAAGCAAAATGATCATCAGCTTGTTTGCCCATGTGGGCCCAAGGTGTTCTGAAGGGCTTAGTTGTGAACCTGAGGGTTTGGGCTTTCTGGGGTTCTTGGAAACAGCTTTTTTCCACTAGCAGTGGGAACTGGAGGAGCTTGGATGGACCCAAACTCTCTGGACAGACAGCCAAACTTCAGAATACAATTATCAAGAGAAGATATTGTTAAAAACCAAAGGATAGCCTAGGGAGGACATGAAGAAACCTGAAGTCCAAGAGGTCCCAGATAAGAACCTGGAAGGATATACTGGCTGAGAGTTCAGGAGTGTAGTGCCTTACCAGCACAGTGATGAATGGCTAATTGGGGTTGCTGCAAGGTGCTACAGCAGGCTGTATTTGTGAAGTCCCAGCTCACAGGTAGATCCCTGTGGACAGAGTTTTGTGCCTGCATAGTGTCTGATTGAAATCATTGCATAGCCTGAGGCAGCTTTTTATTATAATAATAGCCACTGAAGCCAGTGGATACAAGCTCCCTTTGGTTTAATGAGTAATTAATGAGTAATATTTTATAATCCTGTAGTGTCAGCTAGGTAAACTCTTTTACCAGCTTCTCCTGGGTTTAGGGGTTTGCTGTATCTTTTTCCCCTTGTTTTACATTATTTTAAACACTCATAATTTCTGTTTGCAGACTGATTTTTTTTCAACCCAAGCATGTGCAGAAACTCTGCTAGAATTTCCAAGCATCAGATTTGTAACATACTTATGTATAAGGTTTTGGTTTTATTGTAATAAGAGTAAGTACTAATATTTGTGCAACATTGTCCTGCTCAGTTCTGATCCTATGCATCTGACAGTGCTTGTCTTTTAAGTTTATTTCTCATGCTCCAATAAATATTTCTCCACAAGAAAATTCAGAGACTTAAGTCATAGGCCCAAGCATTAGCATTACAGCTTTCTTCTTTTTCCATGTTTCATTGTAACTTACTATTAAATGACTTTTCCAAAAATACATTATTTTGTTTTATATTTCACACCATCCTACTAGTACTTGATATATTTTCATTGTGCTAGGGCTGCCTTTAAGTTTATTTTAACAAACAAGGTTTCTTACTTTCCTTTGGATTTCTCTTCTCCTGAGTTTCTAATCAGTTCTTCTTTTAACTTGCTTGGTTTATACTCTTGTTTTGGAGAGCTTTGTTTTGGGATTTTTTGTCTGTTATGGTTTTGTGGTTTTTTTAAATAGTTTTCAGACAAGCACTGCAGTCATTTTAGGACCTATTCTTACAATTTGTCTTTGACCTGTTTATTAGAACACCACGTAACTCAGAAGATAGTAATTCAGATTGCTGGCACATTTGCCTTCTTTTTCCTTTGATCTATAAAATAACTGTTCTGTAAGCTGTCCTCTCAGGCAATACCTTGTAAATAAAATGTGCCTTTCCACGGCTGAAGTTGGTATCATGTAGTGTTTTCTCTGGAGTTGTGGTAGGAAGAGGTGATAAGCTATGTGAAGGATGTGAAGCAGCAGGAAACATTTTGCTGACAAGCAGTGGTTTGTCTATCACTTTGGAGAAGTTTGTTATTAATAAGATGCTTCTCTTGGTTTGGAAACCCCCATTCGTGGGGTCCTTTATGGTCCTGCATGGTCCTTTAATGTCTGTGGGCACTTCACACAGAGCATTGTGTCTCTCTGTGTGCGTGGAGGAGTGTATTTTCCTTTGCAGTTACTTGTTCTCTCTCGCTTCTAGGAAAAAATGGAACTGGTATAGCCACTGCTTCCGCTTCTCTGCCAGATACCTTACTATGCTAAGATGATTACTTCTATTTGCTTCAGGTTTGCATGCTCAGAGTGAAGTTAGGCAAGCTATTTCAGTGGCAGTTGTCAATATAAATCCTATACTGACCAGTACTTTGTCAAATGCAGTTACTAATTGAGTCACTGGTTAATTTACACAACAATAGGATTACTTCGGATGCCTTTGCAGCATGGAGTATTGCCCCAAATTTTTATAGTGTGTAGGAACAAAACACTTGTTGATGCATCAAAATAAGAAAGGTCTGATATTCAGAATCTGCAGCAGTGCTATGGAGTGCTACCATTCAGGGGCGGAGGGGTGGAGGGGTGGAGGAAGTTAAAGATTAACTAGTTTACTGATCCTGCAGCCTTTGCTTGTGCATTTCTTTTTATTCTCATTCTCATCATTTGGAAGAGTAAGGTCAACACAAATATATGTATATAGAGCATGCACAGCCCTGAGCCAAAGTTTACTTCTTTCCTCACTGAGTTGGATAGGTTGTTGAAGTTTGTGCTGGACTTTGTCCTGCAAAATTTTGGGTTTCAGTTTCAGTGAGGGATACTCAGTAGCTTACAGGATGGGAACTAAACAGGGCTGAATGTTTTCATAGTTAGCAAACAGGAGATCTCCTTTTGCAATGTTCTGTTTGAAGCAGTATAAGCAATGGCAAAACTCCATTAATGTAATGGTTACCTGATCCCTGCTGTTGTATGCTAGAGTGATAAGGCTTTGAAAAATACATCAGCTGAACCAAGATATGCAGAATGAAAGCCTTTGCACAGCACCCTGCAGGAAATGGAAGAAAGAACCTGCATTTTGCTATTTGTACAGTGAGCCTGGTATTATCAGTGTAAATTTGTGGAAGTGCAAAGAGACAAAAGAAAGGCCAAAATGACAGACTGGGTTAGTGTGGAAGCTAAGCCTCTAGCAACAAGTGTTCTATTCATGGACAACTAAGAGTTGCTCTGAGTTACTATGATCATTTGTGTTTAGAGAGTGACTTAGTATTTAGTGGTAAATTGTAAAGGATTGGTCTTTCCTCTGCTGCTCAAGGACTTAAGAGCCACATGGGAAACTTCCAGCCTGCTTGATGCCTCTGGCAACTTGTCCAGGCACAGACTGAAGCATAATTTTTCTGTGTCCGTTTTCACCAAGTTCAAGTAACTGGCACACAGGGACAGCCAGTAGCCAGATTGCAAAGCTGCTGAATGGTGCTGTATTTATCTCAGTGTATTGCTTCAATATATGGGACCATATTTCATGGCTCACAGAGATGCTGTACACTGAGATGATCCATGTATAGTATTTTCCCAGTTAACTGTAGAGACTGTTTTTGAAGGGCTGTGTCTGTCATTTAGGAAACATGGAGAAGTGATAGAGCAGTTTGGCCTGCAGGTCACCTGCTAGAGCAAAAGACTCGTTATGACTTTAATTTACATTCCCAGCAGTGTAATTGCCAAAAGTCCCAGTGACATTCTGAAACTGAAATGGAACATCGGCTGTGAGCATCTTGCAAATAAGAGAGCTGTGGTTCAGCTGGAACACTGCATGCAGTCATTCGCACCTGTGTTGGAAGGAAGTTGTGTCAGGTAATGTGCAATCACTGCAGTACAGTGCTCAGCAGATTGAGGGTAAACTCTGTGGGTTCAGCAGCTGCTGTGCAGGCAGCCAAATGGAAGTCCCTGACCCCTTTGCAGAAAGGGTGGAGCCGGTAATGTGCAGTGGGAACACTCAACCATCCAGGCTTAGGAAGCAGAACTTACAGGTTGATAGCAAATATTTGAATATGTTTGAAAGCCGAGATCATTTAAGTTATTTCCTGTCAGAGAGAAGTGATCACAAGGAAGATTTCTAAAATAAATCATCAGTGTTCGAATGCAGGTCACTGAGCACAGCCTTTGGAAGCATCCTCCTTGAGATGACTTGAGAGGCCTTTACCCTCAGCAGATTGTGTGTAGTTTCTCTTTACATAAATCTCATAACCTTTTTTGTTATTTCAGTGGGAACAACCCCTTTGTACACCTCTGGTCGTAGTGCCTATTCTTAGCTCTCTCTTGCCCTGTAAGGCAGTTCTTTGCCTTTCTTGCTTGCTCAGTTAGGGTGTTCATGGCAGAGATCCTAGACTTTGCTGCCATCTGAACAGAGGTGCCCCTGTCTCCAGGCACAAACCATGCCAATGTGGCAACAAAGGGAGAGAGTTCTTCCTACATTAAAAGCAAGGTTGATAAGAGGGAACCTGTCTGAGTTTGGGAGGCCTGTGGTTTCAAATCAGACAAAATGGACTAATTATGAGAGACCCCTGAACCCCACTGTTGTCTTTTGAAAACACCTGCAGTAACAAATCTGCTACAGAGGAGACACCCAGTTAGTCGTGGATGGTGACCCCAACAGCATGCATACCTGGAGAGACTGGAAAAGCAGCTCTCCTGTCCAGAGGCCTCTTAAAAGGGCCTCTTTAGGGGTTCTCTCCTTTTCTGAAACACAGCAATGAGATTATCTGTGGGTTTTTAAAAGAAGTGTGACAGACTAATGCTTTGATTCAGTACATGGTCTGTGTGGCAATAGACCTCTCCTAGCACCATCAGTATTTTTTTCCCCAGAAAAGCAGTGTCATGGCAGACAACAGCACGGCACATTTTTCTGTTTGTTAGTTACCTGTTTTTAAATAGTCTTTCCTTTGGATTTCAGGAACACACTTTATGGTACTAACAGCCAGAAGATGCTTTGCCAGCCTGCAAAGTGTCTTTGCTGCATTCTCTTTCAAAGTCCTTCCCTCTCCGCAAACCACGCAGCATTTGTTAACCCTTTCCCACACTGAAAACCCATGAACCTCTGAACGACCTTTTCTCACCCTTTAGCAAGTGCAGATAGATTTAATTAATCTACACGTTTCCATTACCGTGCTTATCAAGGTTGAATAAACCCTATAGATGTAGAAGTCCAAAATTAAGAAGAAATGGTGCATTCTCTCATGGATGGCAAAGATACTACATTTTCATCTTCTCCGTTGGGGCCAAAGATGTCTGCTAACAGGAGAGCTAGCTGGGTCTGACCTACAAGTTTCTGTGCCGTAGCTCAGCTCTTAGGTGAAGCATTAGCTTAATTTCTGACTCTTCATATAATATTTCCTATAGTTTCATTTCAGGCCTAGAGTGAGTGAAACAAGAATGTAATTCCCAAGTTTCAAAGACAACGTAACATATGATATTAGTGAGAGAATATTGAATACAGTCAGAAAATGCCATGGATAGTCACATTTTTGGAAGTTAGGTAGTTTTAAAAGCAACTGGTAAATCCAGCAATATTCCTTGTACATAACATTTTATGGATTATTTACATTGCTCTTTTCATAGCCCATAACTAAAACTCTCTGATAAGTGTAAAATCTGAGTTAAGTTTTTTGAAAGAGAAGAGCTAAAGCTTTAAGGCAGCATTAGGTAGGTGTCTCTAGTTTTGATGCTGGAAGTCATGCAGAGACAGGATTTTGCTTTCAGTAGCTCTGCTTAATAGTTCGTAACTTGTTATAGCATCGCTGCAGAAATAAACCACCTGCTAGCAAAAGAAACAGTGGCTAACATGCAAAGTTTGTCTTTGATTCCAGCTTTTAACTTGACTTTATTAAGTAAATAAATTGTATCTTCTTTTTAAAACCCTTGTGCTTCATAATATGTGTTCTAATTGTGGTTCTTACCCATACTTGGGCTATATTAGCCCTATATAATGGGTAATGAATTCTGCACTCTGATATTTATCTTCTCTACTGTTGTGAAATGTACACTGTTGAATTCCTGTTGTTGTCAGTTCCTAAGAAATGAGCAGCTTTGATTTTGGAGATATCAAAGAGAAAACTAGACACAGAACCTTTAATGAATCAAATACTTATTCGCTGTCTGTGATTAGGATGCATAGTAAGAGTCCATTTTAACTTGCGTCTCTTAAATTCTCACAGAGTTCAGATGGTCCTAATCTTTTTGCCAAGGAATGAGGGAGGAAAGCATAACACTCTTCTCTCTGCATACCTTCCTGAAGGCCAAAGGCACAGCAACCTTGATAGTTAATTCAAAGATGTCAACAGAAGAGTTTCTTTAAAATAGATTCGAACTTTAAAATCTTAGTAGAATGTTTTGAGGAGAGAAAGTAGCCTTTCCTCACCCTTTCACTCCTTCCCTTGGATGTTCTCTCCATCTGAGCTGACAGCTATGGCTTTGAAAGCCAAGGAACAGAGGAGTAAAATAGGTAACTGGAAGTCTGTGTCCAAGTATCAGAGCATTTGCTGCAGCACTACACTTGTAAGATTCACCCTTTTATAACATGTATAAATGACAGAAAAGATTGGCAGCATGAACCTGAGATTGGGCTGTATATTCTGTACCTGGACTAGAGGTTCCTGGGGACAGCAGTGGGACAAGTTGTACTCCACCTGTTTTCGTACATAAATGGCCTAGGTGATACAGGTTGCAGCAACCAGAAAAAAAAGTCAATTGTGGCCAAGTGCCAGCTTTGTTAATGTAGTTCTTATTTCACAGAAATTTCTTGCCTTATATTTAATCAAGACCATTCTGCTATGCAGCACATTTTTACAATCCAGGCCTGGTGGAAATGCAATACTATTATGAAATTGCCTGACGGAGTTGCATAGGAAATGGCAAATTTTTTCAAAATATAACTCAAGAATATCATACGTATGAATTCATAAAACCTGTAGGAGATAAAATTGTCACATTTCTAAGTTTTGTCTGATGGCAGTTTATCCCAGTACAATCCTTAAGAACCGAACAGTTTTGTCATATTTGTAAAGTGTTTCTTTACCCATATTATTCAAAAGTTAAACACTTAACTTCATGAATCCTTCCAGTGTGTGTGAGATGTTTGAAAACATTGTAAGCAAAGATTATTTAAATGCTTGCAGGATTAGACACCATGGATGTAGTCTCAGCAATCTGTACAACTTGGACTTTCCTTATTTACTCTGTCAGAATAGAAAATAATAATTTTAATCTTTTAATCTGAAATAATTTGTATGATTTCTTCCCTACAGGTTTCATGGGCTTAGTCTAATAAAACAAGAGGCAAAATCAAACCACTTATCAGTATACCTTGCTTAATACTTTCTCTTGGCTTCAAACCAATCTCTAATACATGAACGTATATAACAAGATGTAACCAAAAAGAATACACCTTACATATTCACCACTGCTTCAGTATCAAAGTCATACCATGTAGCTCTTGAATGTAATACTCATGTCCTGGCTTCAAGTTAGTAATAATTAACTTTCCCACTGACTTCAAAATAATGGAAGGCTTTCCTTTATCTACTGATTGGTAAGAAACAAGGAAGACTTTTTTGTCCTCCCCTTGGAATTGTTGTAGTATTTTAGCTTAAGTGTCCTGGCCTGATTTGCAAGGTTTCAAGTCAAGAAGGATTAAAATTTTCTTATAACTGGAAAACAGTTCTCTACTGCTAGCTCCTTTTGAGATTCTTCTCTTACCTCCAAGATCAGTTAAAAACATCAAGAGGTCAGAGATATGCTCTGTCTGTGAGATAGCTCAAGACAACCTTGTGTTCTCCAGCATAAAAAAAATTATTTCTTCTTAATATAAGCAACGTGCGCAGGCCTAGTAGAAAATAGCACCAACAGCCTTCCAGCAGCTTTAAAACTGTTAGATCTTACTTAATTTTCAAGCTGTTTCAAACATCTTCCACTTCCTTGTTTAATCAGTTTTCACAACTAACATTTTTGCAGGATGTTATTGCCCCAGAGTGGTTTTCTCTATCTGTTACAGAGTTTTTAAATTTTCATGCCTGGAGAGATGTTTGCAAGATCCACATTCTGTTGTCCCTAAGAAATGAAGGAGGATATCTTCTGCAGATTAATTCCCTGCATCTGCGTTGTTCTCATTATATCAGCCATTAAAGGAACAGTTCCTTTTTGCAGCAGTATGCATGTGAAAGTAAAGGTCTTTGGGGTGTCTTTCAGTGTATCATGCAATAGCACCCCTAAGCTAGCTCCTAATGAAATCAGGCTGTACATGCTGTTCCTTTTGCACTGTCCTCCTTTTTAAAAAAAAAAAAATTTTATTATCTTTCAGCTTCCTGTCGTAGAGAAAAATCTTTTTGGTTTGACATAGTGCATTAAGTGACTACTTTTTGAACTTGAAATTATTATGACCGTGCTGTTACATATAAATAAATACCATATCGTGTTTATTTGCACCGAACGCTAGGTGAGGTGAGGGGGAAAACCTGGACAGACTACAGTGGAGTTTATCTGCGACTGCCTCGCTTCCCGAGACTTCGGCGACCACTTTATCTTTACTAGTCACGCGCACCCCCGTGTGGGCAAATTCTGTATCCTTCCCTCCTCCTGCTTTTCTAGAGTAAATCACGGAGAACAGAAGCGTTTTGCTGTCCCATCGTGGCATCCTCTGAAACATGAAGAGATCTTTGACAAAGAAAAAAAAAGTATTTAAGTAGTGAGAATCTCTCAGTACACACGCCTTATTTCTCCAGGCTAGCGGTGAGATTCAAAGATTTTATAAATCCTATCTTGACTTCCACAGCATGACTGAATTAGAAGAATATTAGAAAAAGGGTCTTGCCTGTAAACACCGCAGTCACGCTTTAAACAGGAAAATTGGAGCAACAGGCCTTAAAGAGACACTGGTTTCAAAATCCCTAGAGAAGAGAGAAAATTATTTGCAAAGTTGCATTACTAACACACAGCCTCATTTGGTGAGGACAACTATTTCATGTTAGGTCAGGCTTACGGATTTTACTTGTGAGCATGATGGTCTTTACATACCACACCATGCCAGACCACACCACAGTCTTTGTGTACACCATTAAGGAGAAAAATGCTGGAATGATAGCAAAAGCTATAATGATGTTGGCTACAGTTACCATTTTACAGCTCTTCAGTGTTCTGTTAGTTACTGAAGCTTTCATAGATCACTGTGAAACTTCATTTCTCTCAGCCATCAATTTCTTTTGACAGACTCAGACTTCAGAGTATGGAATGTGTAGAAAAATTATTCCATTACAACAAAATTATTGCGCTCCTTTTTGAAGGATTTAAAAATTGTTCACAATTAGGAGTGAAGTATCTTGCAGTGGACATGTGGTCCCTAATGAAGTAACGAATTCTGACAGATTCTGTATTTTAGCTGTACTTACTCTAACTCAGGACATTTGCTGTTCCACATATTTCTTTGCACAGTAATAATACAAGGACACCTGCAATTAAGCCAACTGTTTCTAAGGGGGAAATAACTGACCTTGATACTAATCATCCCGGTGTAGCAGAGTAATCTGAGTCAGCTGCATAGTTAAGTGAGGCATCATGGCCAGTGCTGTAGGTTAGAGGTCTTCAGGTCAAACATACTTGTCTGAAATGTGTATATCAGAGGGAGACACTCAAGGGCAGTAGCTGGTAAAAATGTTCTAGAAGGACACTGCAGATCCTGTGAGGTGAAGCATTTTACCCAAATAGTTTCATTTGTCCACTGGAGTAAAATCTTACATGACTAGGAAAAAGTAAGGACTTCTTTGCTGACTTCAAACAAATCAGAACCACAAATTGAAAGAATAACTTAGAATTACGTAGCAGTGTTAGTGTTAAGGGGGTGTGAATTTACAGTATGCTTTCTGTTCTGCACAAGGATCCATGTATGACCAGCTTTATATAACTATCCTCCACCATTTATTTCCTGCTGTTACAGAAAAAAAAAAAATAATCAACTGTTTCCCTACTGTTTTGGTTTTGTTTCTTTAGGTTTTGTTGTGTGTGGGTTTTTCACTGTGAACAAAGTTGCAGCACTCATATGACTTAACTTTGAAGAGAAAGGAGATAATTTCACTGGTTGTATTTCCCACTCTCGTTCATACAAGCATCACAATTTTATACCAGCACAGCTGAGCCACTGGCACACTGCAGGACAGAGAAGAAAATCTGGGAGGGGGCTGGAACTGCTTCCGCTGGCAATGGAGGCTTTTTCCTGTTTGTAATTTGCCTGTTCACCTTAAACATGGAGGAAGGGGGACCTTAGCTAACAAAATCAAGGAGTGCAGTCCTGTCACATGGGAGCATTGACCCTATCTCTAAACCTTTTGTTTCATTTCTTTTGTGTAGATCAGAGCATCCCAGATCATGTTCTCTTGGAGGATCTTCAGAACACCACAGGTCTCTCTGAGCCCATAAATACTTTCTCTGATGGAAAGGTCTTCATAATGCCCTGAGTAACACCACAAGTTATGTTATCACAGTGGCACTTCCTGTCTTCTTCTCTAAGGCTCCTCCTATTTTCACTTCTACCCAATGTGATGTGCGACTAAGGGCCGACAAAGGCTGTATTTGTCTGTGTGTGAAATAGGTTACTCCCTTTTGTGAGAGTATTAAACTGTTGTGGATGTGCACACAGAGTGATGGTGACCACAGATAGTGAAGAGTAGCTGATAATAATATAACCTGGGACTAGGTTCTGCTTTGGCATGCTTAACCAGACCTAAGTTAATTTAGGGGCTGGAGAGACATTGTAGCTCTATGCAAAATATTCAAAGGTTCCCTTCCACACAGAAACATTTATTTTGAAAAGCCGAAATTGAAGTTGCATTAAATGAAGAAACAACTAATCCAGATATTTCATTGAGGAAGGGTGGATGATCTTATCTGAGACACCTCATAAAATTCAACTTCAGTAAACTAGGTTAACATGAAGTGTTTGTGGAAATGTATATTTCAACTGTCTTCCCATGGATCTGGTCTACGTTATTTATTGTCTGTATGGTAAGAGTGCTTTGTTGTCTTAGACATAAAAATGCATAATACAGTGCTCTTCCCTCTGCTCCAAAGAAACTGAAAGTCATTAGATTTTCCAGCAAATCCAACTCCATGAAGTATTCCTAACTCACAATTAATGTTTCCAGAAGAACAGCAACTGTAAAGGAGAGCTGATATTAATATACATTGAATTAAATCTAATCACTGAGTGTAAAGGAGGTTTCTTATGTAAGGGAGCTTAAGACAAATTTAAGCTGACAGCTTGCTTTCCTCCTCTATTCTGAAAGAATATTTGGATCAGTTGAGGGTATTCAAATACCCTGGGCTTTCCCAGGAAATGCTGGGCTATGATGAATAGCAAAAGAGAGAGAAAGGATAATTTAGCACATACACAGTTGACTAATGTGGGTGCAAGATGTGAAAAAAATATAAGGCCACAAACAAGGGAATAGAGATCAGTTATCTTAGTCATCAGTAAAGCAAGATTTCAAACATTCTTTTTTAAATAAATGCAATTGAGATTAAATAGGACCTTCATTTACCTTAGGAGTTTCTCTAAGGTAGAACAGTTGGAAAAGATGCAAATGCTTGATATGGTAACTAGTCTCCTGCCTGTATTTATGTCACTGCCCAAGAGAAATGTTAGAATAAATCCCGATAAACTCTTTGTTAATAAATCAAATGTGCTAGTAGATAACTTATTGCAAGTTACTCATGAAACTCACCTTGTTTTTTCCCCTTTTGGTAACAGACATAAACCTTTACAACACGCAGTACAAGTCTTTAACATTTTAGTCATTACGAGCTGAAAATGCAACCCTGCTGTGTTAAAGAGCCCGTGTTTAAGGTGATGGTAGGAAATAATCCTGGCTATGGAAACAGTGGTTCCATAGATGATGCTCCAGGCGTAGCTCCTTGGCTGTTTAAGACACCGATGAAATAAATTTATTGCCTTTGGCAAATTCCAGTTCTAAAAAATCATGTAATATTCTATAATTCAGTTAAAATCCTGAGACTGAACTAATTTTGTGCCAATCACTTGATCTCTTCATTGCCTGTCGCTGTCTCTGCCAGAATCACGGTGGAGGGGTTGGTGGGGCTCACTAAAAAGCATGTGTAACACCTCTGGAGTCTCTGTTGTAGGGCTGAAGGGATTGAATACACTTCCATATCCTTCAGAGTAGCTGGAGGCCTATGCTGTACACTCACTGTGGTTGGTGTAATGTCTCTTAAACAGAGTAGAAATATTTCCAATTAAATGAGTCTATATAAGTTTACACCATGAGAAAAAGGAAACTTGTATAGACAGAGCTTTCCCTACCACATCTTTCTATCTTGACTGCACCTGCTACCATCAAAACTAGAAGCCTTTAAAGTTGCAATGAAAAACACCTGAAGATCAGAAACAGTGTCATTAGCTCAGATGTAGTAACATACACATTGTTCTGGGCCACAAAAAAACAAGTTTTGAGTTGGGGAATTTCAATCAATTTAATTTATTACCAAATAATACAAATATGTAATTATTTTGTTATTAAGAAATAAAACCACATAAGCACTTAGAAAAACCCTCTTCAACTCCCCTCTGTACACCTCTCCTCCACCCTCTTGATGTCTAATAAATTCTTTAAGTTTGAGCCAAACTCAGGGATCACTTCTAGTAGCAGTGTAACCAGAAATGTCCTTAGCCTTTGTTGTTAAGTATCCAAATATTATTTAATATTCCAACCAAACAGTAGTGTGTTTAAGAGGAATATTTTAAATATTATTCTTGTGCTAAAAATTCTCATCTTATTATGTTGAAATAACAGTACTGTCCTAGGATACACATTTGTTAACAGTGAACAGATGGAGGAAACAGTACCATACAGGCCATGGGTCAGGAATGTCAGTGATCCATGGCCCTGGGATGCTGGGTGATCTTGGACAAGTTGCTTTTAACTGCTTGCCTCAATTTCCACTGCAAAAAGTGGATGTTTCCATTTATTTCTATATTAATTTCGAGATATATTCATTGAAAACAGTGCTTAAGACTTCAGTGATGGTAAAAGGACAAATGCTGTGCAAATACACAGAAGGCTGGAAGGGCTGAAGCAAGCCTGGTGTTATTGTCAGCTGGAGGAGACACAGTGTTTTCAGAGCCAGTCACTGGCTTGGAAGATCTTACCACCACCTTGAGGCCACTCAGGGCCCAGGGGGCCTTGCTCACTAGGACCATTCTTGTTACCTCCTTCTGAATGGCTGCATTTTCCTCACCACCTTCTGCAAGCGAACCCAGGTCAGCCACAGGTGAAGGCTAGCGAATGAGAAACAGTTCACAGAGCCGAGCATTAGCAGAGACGGCCATCCACAATGGCAGGGGGAGCAGTGGCAGCCAGGAAGGTGTTGCTGCAATGCCACGGCAGTGGTTGCAGAAATTAAAAGGCTGGTTGTCCAAATAACTGACCCCGCAGAGCTAAAGAATAAGTTTTCAAAAGAGAAGGGCATACCACATTCTCCTGTGAGTAGCTGTGGCGTCAGGGGCTAGCTCCACTTCAGGGTGAATGCTGCACCATCAGAGGTGCAGGACCATGGGCGCAGACACAGGGGTACTCAGCCTGTGGTAAACCAGTGCTCCTCTGCTGCTCATCACCTGGAGTGAGTGGGCTGAGCTGTGGGGCTAATGCACAGGCAGAGGCAAAACTGCTGAAAGCCAATGCACAAGCCTCCCAGCTTCTGTGTCATGTTTTCAAATGCTCTCTGCTTCTCATGCTAAAAAAACTCCCACGAGGTAAATGGACCCTCCTGATGCAGAAAAAAGCCTCATTACTCCTTTTCCCCTGTTAAATACTGGAAAGAAAAAAAACACTTGAGCGGAAGAAGGCTGAACGTGATACCTAGGGGCTTCTCCTGCAGGTAGGCCTGTGCATGGCTGAAACCAGCAGCTCTCTGCACAGACACAACGTGTCTTACACTTACACAGAGCTCACTGCAGGCTTGATGTTTATGATCCTGGCATGGAGCTGTCACAGTCAAGCTCTGCATTCCTCCTTACTGGGACTGAGAGGCTGGAGAGAGGCTGAACGAGTCGTGCCTGAAGATCTTCTCAGCAAAGCAGCTTTGCTTCCATCTGTGCAGGATGCCAACCCAGGAAAGCAAGTGGCATGAAAGATGTTCCAGTTGCAAGGTGTTCAGCCAGCATTTGGCCCCTTCAGCTTGGTCACGTGCTGCTCCTGCAGGAGTCTGCAGCTCCGTGACGATGGAAACTGCAGTGGCAGCAGAACAACTGTCATTACGTCAACACGCAAGGACTAGCACATCTGCTTACAGCCTAAGCTGATTTCTGTTTAGGTCAGTAGAACTATCCATTTCAATTCTTACAGTAGGTTCAGACCAACCAGGTGATTACCCCTTCTGGCATCAGCTCACTGTGAAACCCCAGTCCTTCTCAGGGTATTGTGCTGGATCTCTGCGTGAAAGCTGAAGTGGGGAAAGACAAGCCAAAGGTTGAAGCTGGTGGAAGATCTCCCAACTGCAGCAACACGTGAGCAGTGTCGCAAGGGCAGGAGATGGTCAGAGCCTCCACCAGGCAAGAGAGGGAAGAAGAGATTATGTGGGAAGACTTATGTGCAGATGTGCTGGTGCAGGATTTGGAGGAGAGGGCCAACTCGCAGTTACTGTGAAATAAAGAGATGGACTGGAGCGGGCGGGGGGGTGAAGGAGGGGACAGGCACAGCTGGGCAAGCACAGGCCGCACCATCCTGCCACAGGCATTCTGATGAACTGGGGAGGCAGAAGGTGAGACAGCAGGCAAAGCTCAAGTGTTTCCAGCAGGACTGGCAGCAGAGCTCAGTTCAAAGTGGTATCTCACACACACATCCAGCACAGAATGAGAGGGTGCTGGAGACCTCTCAAGTCCACAGAAGATGCCAAATGGGTGTCCAGACACATTCAAAGGCCACCAGGCTTGAACCACATCATGTAAAACAAACCCCACATTGTGTTGCAGGTGAGCGTTGCTCCCGACAGTTACTTTAGTACCTCGTTTTTCAAGATAAAAAGGCTTAGCGTTTGGGAAAAGGGTCTGCTCAACACCTCAACGCTCCTGAGCAATCCTTAAGGGGAAACATTCACGTTCGCTGCCATTAGTTGTTTCCCAGCAGGCAGCCTGAGGAAGGCCTGCAGTGACACCCTCCCTTCATTCCGTGCGGGCCTCTACCCACCATCAGGCTGGCTTACGCCCCGACCGGGTCGCCCCCGCCCCACAGGCCTCCTCACGCAGCCGGGCTGTCCCGTCCCCCCCCGCACCGCCCCGGAGGCCGCGCCCCGAGCTCCACGGCCCGGCCCCTCGGCCCTTCACCTCCGCCCGACGGCTCCGCCCCGCACCGCCGCGGCGGCTGCGCCAGGCGGGGCGGGCCCTGCCCCGGCCCCTGCCCCTGCCCCTGGCCCTGCCCGGGGGCGGCCCGTTCGCGCGCCGCCATGCTGCCCAACACAGGGTAAGGTGCCGCCGCTCTCCCCTCTCCTTCCACGCCCCCCGAGCCCCCCCCCAACCCGCCCCAGGCCGCCGCTTCCCGCTCCTCAGGCGGCGGCAGAGGCGGCGCCAGGCGGCGCGGCTGAGGTAAAAGCCGTGGCTCTTCAGCCGCCGAAGGCCTCTTGGGGCGGGGGGGCGTCGGCCGGGGGCCGCCGTGGCGGTTCGCTGGACGCTCCCCTCGGCGCTGCGGTGGGCTTCCCTCCAAGCGGGTGGCGCGGCACGGCGCTTGTAAGCGCCTGGAAGTGAATGGCTGTACCGGAGGGCAGGAATGCCCCTGCAGTGGGGGGCGTTTCCAGCGGGGGGTGGCGCCGCCCTGGCGCCCGCGGCCCTGCTGTCCCCAGCGGGTTCGAGGGGGCGCTGCTGGCACCCCGCGCCCCGCCGGCCGGGCCGGCTGCGGGCGCTGTGCGGGGCGGCGGCGGCGGAGCCCGGGCCTGGCGGGAGGCCTGAGCAAGTCCGGGGGGTGAGGGGGGCGGGTGGGAACTCGCAGAGGTGCTGGAAATACTCGTCGGGACCGTTAGTGAGTGTCGTTGAGTGGAGCGTTTGGCAACGGAAATAGTTATTGGCGGAGTTTAAACTAGGTAGTGTATCTGTGATTTTAATGGGTATTAAACTGTTTTTCTCGCACTCTCTCGTTACAAGCCGGTATCTTCTTTCTTACCTGGCAAATTTCCTTCCAGTCTAGGATCTTAATTCAGAGGCTTTTTTGCCTTTTTTTCAGAGCTGCCACTGCTGACAGCTGGGAAGATAAGTTAGTATCATTCGTTCCTGTGTTATAAATAGGTTTATTCATTAAATGGTATGTAAGCAAGCTCTAAAAACTATCGCTGACATGCCCTGCAGGTTTCTGTATTAGCAGTCATGCCTGGTGAAAAAAGGAACCTATGTTATGTTTCCAAGATCCCCAAGGCTGCAGGGTACAGAGGTGATTTTGACATTTTCTGCCTTACTGCCAGAATTCAACTGCAATGAAAGCAATAAAGATGCAGCTTTCACAGTACAGGTCATAAGTGATTTTGGGCAAGCACGTGCTTTAAAACCTTGTAAATTATTGGGCTGCCAAGTGAATTAAGAAATAAATCATAAGTCTTGCAAGCTTTGCAGCTTGCTTAGCAGAGTAAAATGCTCTAAATTCTGGGCAGTGCTATTGGGGACACAAGAAATATTTCAAGAGGTATAGCAGCACCAACCCCGGTGCCCTTGACGTCCTCCACAAGCTTGAGCTGCAGGTGAACTTTGGTTATCCTGACACTGTTCCAACATGCCTGGGTGATATTTCTCATTCCTCCTTTGCGGCCTGTCCTTGCTGCTGTTGCTCCCAGTATGACACCTTTGTACATGGGAGCTGAGTCATGGGTTCCATGTGCAGCCGTGCGGGTCTGCTGGTACATCTACTTGTCTTCCTGAATAGACCACTCTTGGCCCTGGAGGGGCTTAAAGCTCTGCCAGCTTTCCTCACCTTCCTTCTCCTTCAGAGCTGCCTCTCACTGAACCTCATTTACATCTTCCCTGACTAAGGCAGAGTGTGCTGACCTATTAGTTGGTTGAAGATAGAAGCCAAATTCTGGCCTTAATTGACTAAATTTTACACTCGATGTAATCCAGAGATGAACTTCCATAACTGCGTGTGTGACTTGACTCTTGGCAGCACTTTTTGTGAGTTGCTGTGCTGTTGTGAGACTTTTTCTCCTGTGCCTCTCCAGGACCCAGTTTTGCAGAGGAAAATCTGTTTGAAACGGCAGCTGTAGGGCTTCATTGACATCCCTGCAGGGTTTCATTGACGTCCCTGCGGACGCCTCACCCTGCCACTGCAGGGGAAGGTCCCTCCCCCTCCCTGCCCCATCCCAGTTTTCTGCCTTCTGAAAGCGAACGCTGCCCCTCCTAGGCAGTGTTTCAGAGAGGGATGCTCTCGGATTGGAGGGACAAAGCCGACCTGGAGAAAGAGGAGTAAGTCAAGTCTGGCCCAGAGTGAAAGGAAAACTACTGCAGGCTCGGAGGCCGGTGTGTAACATTTGTGATGCGAGTGGAAAGCAAAGTTGCTGTGGCACGTGGTTTACATGCGTTCTCTAACCGGGGCTGGAAACTTGAACCTCTTGGCTTTTCCCACGGAGTTACGGAAAGCAGCACAAGCTTTATGCAGAGCGCTGAATCGCACGTCCCTTCAGACGGAAAACCTGTGGTCCGAGAGGCTTTATTGTCAAATACGCTTCAAACTGGAGTTGATCTTTTGCTTTTCAAAAATGCGGTGATGCTTTGTGTAAGCCAGACATCTTTCAGGCGCTCTTGTTAAGTTTCTCAGGAGGTTTGGATTGGGCCCATTGAGGGGGGCTGGGGAGGGGGCATTGGATTAAATGTGGCTGCTGGGAAACTGTTGACTTTAACGTAAAGCCTTTCAGGGAAGTAATTGCCGTTTTGGAAAATCAAGGGTTTGGCACTTGCGCGCGGCTCCCTGCATCGGCATTGTGGCTCTGGACTTGAACTTCGCGCGGCGCTGAGACAGCCGCTTTTTGTGTCGAGAGGACCGTGACCGGTAAGGTACAGAGAGCTGCGTAGGTGCGCTGTCTCATTAGAAACCAGCGTTTTGTTTTTACAAGGTAGCAGCTCCGTTGTAAACACTGTGTTGGGTCGTTTTACAAACAGGGAGAAATGTAACTGGGTGACCTGCGCAACCTTCTTGCTCAATAGCGTTTGCAAACTCAGGGAGTGGTCTTGCCTTCCGTGGAACCGTATTGTGCTGTGGCTGTAGCCATTCCTTTTGTGTTTAGGGGGCCTTCTTGGTACATCGATGAAGGGGTTTGCCTGGCTGGAAGACTGTGCTAATTACTTTTGCCCTTAAAGAGTGTTAGAAGTCAATGATGTACAGGTTTTACTTTCTTCTCCCTCATCTTTACCCTCCGCTTCCCCCTTTGCCTTTAGGAAATTAGCAGGATGCACTCTCTTCATCACAGGCGCAAGCCGGGGCATTGGCAAGGCCATTGCTTTGAAAGCTGCCAAGGACGGTGCCAACATTGTGATAGCTGCCAAGACAGCTGAGCCCCATCCTACTCTTCCAGGGACTATCTACACTGCTGCAGCAGAGAGTAAGTTGTAATAAATGAGGACAGGGTTCCGGTACTGGGCTGGGTGTGTGCCCTAGTTTAATTGCTGTACCTGAGTGGAAACCTGTGTAGACTCCCTCAGCTCCAGCTTACCTTCAATACAGTCAGTTTTGTGCTTCTCTTGCCTCCCAGGACTGCTGGGAGGTATCAAAATATTACTGTAATGAAGATGCCCGTGCATATAGATGTGAAAATGCTACGTTAATTGAGATGTATGTGTGTACCATACACATTCTCAGTGTTAAGATTTGCTTTGGGGTTCCCGGTTCTTTTCGCAGTGTGTGAAAAGGTTTCAACTTGAGCGTGTGATTTTCAGTGTCTTCTTGAAGCGTGTCATCAAATGAGAGATTCTCAGTAGGCTCACGCTGTTTGCTCCACCCGAGAGCAAATTTTAACGTGTTTAATGTTTTTAATTGTGCAGTTGAAGCGGCTGGAGGAAAGGCTTTGCCATGTGTCGTTAATGTGAGGGAAGAACAGCAAATTATTAATGCCGTGGAGAAGGCTGTGAAGACTTTTGGAGGTACGCTGAGGTGTGGGGGAGACATTAACAGGCAGAGTGCTCAAACAAAAAAGGAAAGAACAGCCTGCCTTACTTGTGCTTTTTGTCTTTAAATGCTAATGTGAAGTGCCTTATTTTAAAACCAGGCATTGATATTTTGGTGAACAATGCAAGCGCCATCTCTTTGACTGGCACTTTGGAAACAGAAACGAAGAAGGTCAATCTTATGATGGATGTCAATGTACGAGGAACCTACCTGACGTAAGTGCTGAGAGAAGGAAGCAAAGTAACTGTAACAAAATTAATGACTTTATCTCAGTTTTTCTGAGAAATTGTTTACCTGTCTTGCTGCCTGAGAGTTGGGGTGCAAGTATTCCACATGTGCTCACAGGAAATTTCCCTGTTATTGCCCAGCTGATTTGAAATTTGTATCAGCAAGAATTAGTTGTAAGTTGGAGTACACGGGAACCTTATTACTGTAGTCATTAAGTCTTCAAAAGCCCCTCCATGCAGGTAAGAATCAGAAACTAGTTTATTTCAAACAGAGCTCCCGCTTGGCTTTGCTAAATGCTATCTGCACTTTTGTTTCAAGCAAAATTACTAAGTCTTTGCATAAGTCAAGTGTAACATCTTGTTTCTCAGCTTTGTTCTCATAAGTTTCTTATCTTTAGAGACATCATATAACAGCATAGGTAAAAGAGAAATGTTAAAGATGTAACTTAACAATCTCAAGTGTTCTCCATCTGCTTTCAGCTTACTAGTTCTACCATTTATTTAAATTAACATACCAATATTTGACTTAAGTGTTCCTGTGGTACTTGTTTTGCTTATTTTTTGGAAATGGATTCAGGAGGTGGGATCATTTTAGATTTACATGATGTCATTTGAAGTTGCTCTGGTTTAGAATTAAAACTTTTATTTTGATGGGGTTGTGTTTGAAGGAAAAGAAAAAAAGCCCTTAGAATGATGCACATTCTCTAAATTGAGTTGTTGCTTGGTGTGATCAGGAGCTTTTCTATCAGTGTTTTATCTAGAGTAGTGTCTGTCGTCCTTTGTGCAGATGAATCTGGTTATCAGATAACTACAGTTATATTCCTTAATGTTTGTTTGCTAAGAATCAGTGAAGGGATTTGCCATTGGAATAATGTAAAAACACACATAGTTTTCTGAATTAGAGAGGCAGTGCAAAGCATGTGGATAGTGTGGAGGGAGAGGGAAGGTGGAAGAAAGAAAGACTGCTCACAGAGTGAGATTTCTGTGCTTCCAGCCTGTGGGGTCTACTTTTGAAAAGCTATAGGTGTAAGTGGTTCTGTACTTGGAAAGGAAAATTGGTTTTGGAGGTTGACATTCCAGAAAATGCTTTGTGGATATCTCTTGCTAAGTCTCTGAATGGGTTCCACTATATTGCCAGTGTCAAGCTTTGTTTCCCCCTTGCCATCCAACAGTAATAATCACTTTGTGATTGGTACATCCAGCTACCTCAGATTAATGGAGAATTCTTTTAAGTCATCTTTCCTTTAGGTGCTGCTCTGTCTTAAAAAGATGAAAAAGCACGTTCCAGGTTGCTGTGAATAGAACAGTATATGAAAGATTAATGCCTCTCAAGGGAAGTTACAAATGGTCTTTGTCATTGCTTTTATAACTGTAAATTGGGAAGACCCAGTCAAACATTTTGGCCTTTTCTTCCTCTGGCTTTGTACATTGTGTTTGTATTTGTAGAGTTGTTTCCAATTTAGTATTCAGAAAGTTACAATAGTTAAAAAAAAAAGTATGTGGATTTTTTGTCTGTGTAGGAAAGTTACAATAGCTAAAAAAATATGTGGATTTTTTGTCTGTGTGGAGGAATTAGGGAAGATGTACCATTTTATAGAGTATACCTGTTGACATAGTTCCTATGCATTTAAAGACACAGGCATCTGGCATCTGTTAGTGAACCTCACACAGTGCCACTGAAAAATGTTGAGACCCCAGGACATTTAAGCAGGTGGTAAATTATTTACTTTACTACTTTAATGATTTTGCAGTTGAAGGTGTCCCTTCTGTGGCTGACAGTATGCATGGGTCCTGTTGAAATGTGTCAGTAGTGTAGTCTGCTGTGGTGCTGTTCTCTCTGTGAAGCTTGGTCAAAAATTTTCCAGTAGACATCAAATGCGAAAGTGTACCACAGTCCTAAAAGTGAATTCTGTTTCTATAAAGTAAAGGTTATGATTTACAGTAATGTGTAAATTCTAAGTCGAATGAAATAGTGACTCTCCCAGTCACTATTTCTCCCAGAGAATAGGCTTTCAGTTTTACTTGGAGTATTTGTAATAGCCTGTCACTATA
The DNA here is from genome assembly GCF_017639655.2 of Falco naumanni. Lineage (NCBI taxonomy): Eukaryota > Metazoa > Chordata > Aves > Falconiformes > Falconidae > Falco > Falco naumanni. Next base: position 12,203,684 of record NC_054080.1, on the reverse strand, counting down.
TAGTATTCTTTAACGTGATTTTAAAGATGGAATAGGTATTGGATCAAAAGAGAATGTATTTATGACTAAATATACAGCTCTGCGCTGTTATTTTTGCTTGTTGCCTTACAGTGTTTTGTTGCGCCTACCAGAACTATTACAAGGAGATTGTGGCTTCTAAACCTCTGGAAAATCAGCTTTAGTAGATGCTGCTGCACCAGTTGGAGAATGTGGTCCAGTTAGCAGGAATGAATACTAGGCCTGAGATAAGTAAGCTAGGATAGCTTTTGTTGTTGTTGTTCTTTATATCAAATAATTGGTACAGGGGCAGGATCTCAGCTTAGTGTACTTCAATGAAAATACTGGTCTGCTGCTATGGTTTTTAGTGTAATTACAGGTGTTCCATGAAATAAGAGCTGGCTGATTTGTATGAATCTATCTTTCAGGTCTAAAACATGCCTTCCCCACTTGAGGAAGAGTAGGAACCCCCATATCCTGAACCTCAGCCCACCTATGAATCTGAATCCCATGTGGTTCAAAAACCATTGTGGTGAGTAGCATTCAGAGCCTTTGTTAATTTTTGAGAACCACATAAATACCTGGTGAAGTGTGCAGGAGTGCCAGCCCAGAATGCCAGATCTTGTATCTTTAGCACTATACACAGATTGGCACTAACAGTCCCCCACAGTGTTTTGTACCTAACCTAAAGTAAATTGTTTTGTGGGAAAATGTAGTGCAGGTTTCATGGCCCACTATGTCCTTTATATTTTCAAGAATGTTTTCAAGGTAAGAGTCTGTGCTTTTTCATTGAAATTCTTTTAGAATACAAAATATTTTTTATTCCAAATAGAGAATGAAACCCAAAAATCTATTTTCTACTGATTCAGCTTCAAGTTTGATTTAATAAAGTTCAATGTTGTCTTTTAAAATGGAAATTAGATGTGGGAGGGGGACCCCATTTGTCATGAAGTTCATATTGCTCATTTTAAAACTGTAAAAAACTTTCAATTCTGGACACTTGTCATGTTAAACTCCTCCAGCAAGTCCCAGTTTTTTCTCCCCAGAAGCTTCCCTTCTCAAAATATCTAATGGCAACGATTTAGAATTTCCTTTTTTTATTTTTTTTCTTCTCCCTTACATTTTTGCTTTCTGTAGGATACACTTTTGGTTGTTAGCAGCTAGTATGCCTTGGGCCTGTTGAAAAAAATTGAGCACTCTTGCTAGTGTGCTGTATATAAAAAGCACAACAACAATGCCATACAGCTAGGCTTCAGTGATTGTTTTTGTCAAAACGTGTGTAGCTCTCATTTTATTTGTGGTGAAAAGATGGCAGACTTTCCCAACCCCAGTTTTTATCTGCTGGGGGTGGTGGGGAGAAGGGAGAGATTTTGGCTTAAGGGAGATACTGTTTTGTCCTCAAAAGCTTCATTTTCCTTATAAACAAATCATTTGGGTTTTCTTTCCATCATAATTAAAGTTCTGTTGATAGTGAAAATTTTTATCTTTTTTTATATTTCTTCTCTTAGCTTACACCATTTCTAAATATGGAATGTCCATGTGTGTCTTGGGAATGGCAGAAGAATTTAGAGGAGAAGTTGCTGTCAATGCTTTATGGCCTAAAACAGGTGGGTTTATATTTTTTTTATTTCTAATGGTACTAAAATAATGACGTTGTCTTCTACAGCTTGTTTTATTTAATTTTGAATGTACTTCGAACTTCTCCAGGAATTGATTCAGGAGACCAGACAATTATTTTGTATATTCTTTGTTCGTCCTGCATATGTGGTGGTTTTCATTCCTAGCTCTCACTAGACCATTGCCACTTTCATCCAAACTCATCTGCAGCCAGTTTGCAACCCATTCAACGCTTTCAGTTGGCTGAAGGTTCTGTATAGTATTTGACTTGTCTGTGCTCTTTCTCGTGCACCCAGAGTTTTGGTTTGGACAGAATCACAAAAGTATTAGCATGCTTTCATTAGTAGGTATTAAATGTCTGTGTATATAGTACTATTTAGAATTCCTCAATAGTTAAATTGCCAGAGTGTAGGCGGAACTACAAAATAGATACCTCTGTAAGTGCAGAAATAATTAAAAAAAAGCCCTGTTCCTACAAGATCTGGCATAGCAGGCCACCAAAGAGTTATTCATAGAACCATCTGCTTGCAAGTCACAGGAAAATCGTGTGTGCTGTGGAAGAAAAACAACTTAATCCTCCCATGTTGTATTAACTTCAGTTTGTTGTCAGTGTTGATCAGGGCTGCTGTTTGAAAATCTGGCCAGCTGTTTGCCAAGGAGGCCAGTCTCTTCACCCCAAATAACACCTATGTGCAGAAATGATACCGATATTAAAATCCATAAAGACAGAGGGTAATCCTGCCCTTTAATGGTGTGAGTCCAGTCACTGTGTTATGCAACATTACAACAGCAAAGTGTATTTTTTTAATTAGTGGAGGGAGCGAAGAAGGAAGAGGAAATAAAAACATAAACCAAGATCCTCTTCTGGAGCTTGTGCTCCAGTGTAAGAAGTGTTTGTGCCCAGACACTTTTCATTGTTTTCCTGTTAGGCACTGCAGGCCTGTTGTAGCTTCTGGTATGAACTAGAACTCTGTGATTTGCTTCTGTAAGGTAAGGAAGAAAATGGGCAAAACTTTATTATTTCAGTCAAAATCAGCTGAGTTTCTCTGCTTAAATACCCTAGCTGATACTCTGCTGAGCACTTGAATTAGTATGTCTGACAGACTTTGGTCTGGATGCTTGCATCTTAAACTATCCCAGTGAATGGGTGCCTCATAATTCTGTTCACACTGTGAGTTTTACCCATAGAAATGTTTTGGTAATGGATTGACTGTTTTGAATAATAATAACATCATTCTTGATAATTACATCATCACAAACCCTGTACTGTCTAAAAGAATAAACTCTTCACCTTTGACATACGTCCAGTTGCCTTCAGTACAACTTCAGGGTCTGCATTGCCTTCTTGGCAGTGGAGTGAAAGCTCACCTGTTAGGTTTGGGGTATCTGGTTGTTGGTTTTTTCACTTCTGAAGGAGTTAAATATGCACTTGTTTCCAACTTGCTTGAGGAGAACCTCAGAAAAGTTTCAATGGAGATTTCCCAGGGTCTGTCTTTGTCATCTGGAATAGAGCCGTGAAACTTGGTTCTTAAAGACTTTCCTAGATTCATGCCCTTCCTGTCTGGCTTGTCCCTAAAATGCCAGTGCTAAATATGTTTTATATCTCCTCAGAATCCTATATGTAGGAGTAATTTGATTTCCCATTAGCAGAGGTGATCTTGACCTACAGTTTTATATTTTTTGGTCACTGACTGATTACACCCTGTAACGTATATGAGCATTAAGAACAATGAAGGAAGTATCTAACTGAGACAGATAGATGTGTATCAGGCTGCAGACAACATTGCTGATTTGACTTATTTTCTCACACAAAAGCTGTTAGAAGATTACATGTGTCTTGTAAGTGCACATATTTACATGCTGCACTGACACATTATGTGTGCTCTCTAGAGCTTTCTGATTTTTCAACACCTTCAGTCTGTGATACTGGATATGCTGGAGAAAGCATCCACTGCTGTCGTGTAAACGAATTGGTGGTTTTACGGGTCCCAAGTAACTGTTGAAAGCTAAAGAATTCTTCCTGCAGGGACCAGCTGGTTATACTAGGTCTTTATTTTGCAATGTAGGTGTTTTTCCCCACCCATCTGAATAATTTGGCCTCCTGTTTTTCTTGGCAAGGGAAAGCACAACCTAGTAGGATTTGTCCACTGACACACAATGGAAGATTTTTCAGAAGGTTGGCTCACTTTATAGGTAGAAGTTACATTAAATCTTACGTTGCACAGTTGAATACATTATTTCTTTCCGCTGTTTGTATATGCTATAGTACCAGTGTCGCAGATATGGTCTAGTAATAAAAGATGTCTGTGATGGTATTAATTAAATGTCTACAGAATCTGACATTCTCACCGGGGGTGCGGTGGGGGACCCAAACCAAAGAAAGTAGTATCTTTCTCTGTACGTTAGAGTGCTACTGTGTCCTTGGTAACTAACTTGTACCTGCTAAAATAAGTAAGAGGACAACACTGCAGAAGCTCACACTTGTTCTAGAGTGCAGCTAATACGTGTTCCCCTTGGGAACCTGCAGAACATGAGGCTTGGAAGTGCAAGAATATTCAGTTTACAAATGACAACACCATATTCTAATAAATGCTTTCTTTATAAAGATTTCTCTTGGTGAGATGCTGCAAAGTAATTAAAAAATAATTATGCTTTCTATAAAATCAAAAGTATGCAGACAGAGCTTTGTATTTGCTGAATCCATTCTTGCTCGTTCAGTTTAATACTGTTAGAAACACTAGATGAGCTCTCAAAGTTTGTATATATCAGTGATGCCCCCATGAAAACTGATGTGCCCTCAAGTATAAAAGAGGTTAATAATGTGCAAATTCTCCAGTATAAAAAAATGTTCTTTCTAAAGGTTTGTCTTCCAAAAGTGAGAAAGTTGTTCTTAATTAAAGAATCCACTGTAATCTCATACAAATGTGATTAGCCTTTGTGGTAGTAAGGATGCTAGTATCTGTTGGTAAATCCAACTCTTTGAACGTGTGAAAGTATGCTGATACTAAGATGCCAGGAGCTCTCCATTTATCTAGAAGTGAAAGAGGGGTGAGCCCATCACTAAGTACATATAAATATTAGAGGTATTCTGGGACAGAACTGGAAGACTCTTCATGTGCATTAGAAGAAAACAAGCAGCACTTTACATGAAATAGGTAGAACAATGTGCAGCCAGGCTCTGAGGCAGTACCTGTTTAAAACTTCTAATAAAAGTTTTTCAATCTGTGAACATAGGCTTACTGTGCTCAGAAGAACAGTTGATATTAACAGAAAAGTGGCAGAAGCATGGGCCAGGAAAAGTGAACAGGTTAATGAATCCTCAGAATAGTGGAATATATTCAGGTCAACAGAACCTGGTAAATTTCATCAGAGTATTCGAAAGGAATGTTATCTGAACTGTTGGTAATTATTTTTTTAAAAATTAAAAACTTTGCAGGACAGATTGCATTTCGGAAGACCAAATTGATGCAAATTTATTTTCTATCCTTAAAAATGGGAAAAAGACCTAGGGAGGCCTAGGTGTATGTACAGTACATCTATTTGCCAGTTTGGGTTTATATTATTTTATAAATATGTTTTATAAATTTTATAAATATAAATATGTTTATATTATATTATAAAACTGTTATATTTATAGCAGTTCAATTGATTTGAAAAAAAGAAACTGAGGTTGGGCAAAGGTAAGTGAAACCTAGGGACTAATCCTCACCACAGAAGAGTAAAATAAGCGAGTCATCAGGGAGATCTACCAACTCGTGCACTTTCCTCGAAAACACTTTGACAGGGTCTCCCTGGCCAGCACTGAAGACTGCCATCTTTCTTCCCAGTTCCTACTTTGGAAGGTGAATGATCCAACTCAGATAGATGTGTACGGTTCCTATTCTTTGCTTTAAGGGATGTTGGGATCACTTCTGCATCAAAGCTGCTGTTACTTTGTGTGGAACTGAAGCACCGAAAGGAGGACAAAAGTGATGTACAATTAGGTTTGTCCTTCCACTTCCAGGATCTGCTAGCACCAGGTATAGGAGAGGAACTGTGAATCTGTCCCAAAACTTGGGGTCAGAGCGTTGAGTAGAAAAAGTCATGAGGCAGAACTATATGGGGGGAAAACGGTAACATGGCAGATGTCAAAAGCTACAGCCAAATGGCCTCTGTGGAACAAGATGAAAGAAAAGCAGAATGGATACCTTGGCCTGGAAGAGCAAATTACAGACTTAGACTGAAACATGCCACAATGTTAGTAGCTCCCTTGGGGGAAGCATAAAGAAGACTAATGGAATCGTGCAAAACTTAGTAGAATTGGTTAATAAAACAACCAGAACCTTAGGAGGTGTGAATTTTACTCTTTGGTCTAACACAGCCTTTCTGTGAAATACTGAACAAATTATTTGAATTTTTGGTATTTGATGTCTCATTAACTTAGGAGAGGCACTTTGGTATCTCATGGGAGTTGTTACAAGACTAAAACTAAGCATGAAGATTTTCAGTGTGATAATCACCAAAGGAAATCCCTTTTAGTGGCTGATGTATCATACATTCACTTTGAGAAAAATAGTTGTCCTGTTAGTTTTTCATGTACTGAATTACCTGGAGGAAATCCATGACGGAGGGGCACTGATAAAGGGATAGAGGGATGTGAATGTCATAAAAAGTCTTGCCCATTATTTCACACTTTGGTTCCTTTAATAGATTTCTGGGTTTTACTTGTGCTTGTAGAGAATTGTTTGTTGGTTCGTAGTGTTTCATAGCTTTGTCTTCCTACAATTTCTTTTTGCATGAAAGGAAAACAAAGTTTGTGTACTTACCAGAGAAATGGGAATTTTGTGTCACCAGTGTTCAAGTGTTGGTTTTTTACTCTCCAAACTTTCTAGCCATACATACATCTGCTATGGATATGCTGGGAGGATCTGGAATAGAAAAACAGTGCAGGAAAACAGACATCCTTGCAGATGCTGCGTACTGCATTTTAACAAAACCAAAAAGTTTCACTGGAAACTTCATTATTGATGAAGTTCTGCTGAGAGAAGAAGGAGTTAAGGATTTTGATGTCTATGCAATTGCACCAGGTAAAACAGATCTTTAAGGTGAGGAGTAAATTCAGGAAGGGGGAATGATGGGGGGGAGAATATTAACATAGGTTTTTTTCTAGGGGCTCTTAAATTAAAAGTTGCTTTGCCTTAGCTTTCAGAACATGTCTTCATCGAAGGCACGTATGAGTCCATTGAGAGTCTAATCATCAAGTGCCTATTAAATTAAAAAAAAATCTTCAGTGAAAAGAAAGTGTACCTGCACTGTAGATGTATGTATTACTATTTACCAGCTAGTGGGATACATTTTTTTTTTCCTTCAAAAGTTTTTCATTGCAACTTTTAAGGGGTTTATAGGTCATATTTTCAATGAACCAGACTAAACATGTTATTTTATTCTATGCCTTCCTTTCAGATTGTACTTTGCACTTAAGACTTGGCTGTAGTTTCATACAAAATGGATTCCTGTTTGTGCTGTCCAACTTTACTTGGACTTACTATTACAATTTTCCTCCCTTTTAGGTCACCCCCTGATGCCTGACTTCTTCTTGGATGCTGAAGCTGACACGACAGCTATGAAACCAGAAGGATATGGTAGGGAAAGCACTGTGTAAAAGTCATTTTTTTCTGATGATAATGAATGTGCCCTCTGTATTTCAAGTGGGTTTTTAATTCTTTTCTCCCAAGAACTTGGATTCCACTCAAGCTATTAGGCAAAACCCCTTTTCTCATTTGGAGGGTAAGGTTTATGGAAGTTACTCTACTTAAAGCTAGAGGGAAAATGTTGCCTTCTGCAGGGCTTCCATGGTAAATCAGTACCTTATTTTGAAGACTGCTTTTTAACCATCTGAATTGCAATAGTATGAAGGTCACAGGTAAACATTGCTGGAAAAAGGAATTAAAGAGCAAACAGCACATTTTGTAGGAGTGTCTCATTTGCCTTGCTAAGTTTATACAGAAGAACTCAATGTAGAGCTTCCATTGCTACTTAGATGAAACTTGCACAGTTTACACAATTTCAATATCTCTTTAGTTGACATGGAGAAGTCTTTTTTAGAAAAGCATCAGTTTTCCTTTTTCAGAATTGTTGTCTGTCAAGTAGGAGGGCAAGTAAGAATGCTTAACAGGTTTGACAGGAGTGCCAAAATAGGAATAAGAGAAGGGCAGAGGACACAAAGTTTGGACAGTCCCTTTCCCTTGAAAATACTGTTTGAGCAATCACACTAGGACTGTTCTGCCAGGGATGGATGATGTTAGTTCCCTGGACCTCACAATGCAGGTTTAGTAGGGACTTGCAGAATAGTCCTAGTGTGTTTTTTGATGCTGAAGATGCCTAAGAGACTTTCTGCAACGTGTTTAGAGGCTGTTCAACTTCATCAGCCTTCTAAGCTGCAAATGCTGTCCTGTATTCTTAAATGTAAATGTTCACTGGGGTATAGTAACATGCTGATTAAAGGAGTGAATTGATTTCTAGCTTAGAAGCCTTTGCAGAAGAATTAATGAAAATATCCATGTTCTTAGCAAGATAGACAAGACAAGTATTTTGAGGTGAAAGTGATACCTAATGAAGATATTGATTTATTTTTTGTGACTGCAGTTGGGAGTCTATGGATTGTGTTAGAAAACAATGTGCTGTGCAAGCATTTGTAATGAACTGTGTACAGTCAGAATTTTGCTGTGGTTTTATTTTCAGTTTTCTTCTGACGTATTAAGAAGTGAAATACATTGCAGAGTTACCTTTAGTGCTCTACACCTGTTCAGATTCCCAGGTGCAAAGAACATCCTTTATTAGTATTAATACTGAAGTGGAAGATACTGATTTGCCCTACTGTGAAGCTTAAATCTTTTCAAACTGAGTTCTCTACGCGTATTTCTGCATGCATTTTAAAGTGTTTTGCATTTGAAAGAGAAAAATAATTTATTTCTTGTAGGTGCTTCCCAAGCATTCAAAGAGAAGAAGTCAAGCGGATCCCAGCGTGAAGGATCAGATGGAGCTAAGGTTAACACAGAATCTGCTTCAGCCAAGCCATTGAGTCCTGTTGCAGAAACATTCAGAGTTATTCAGGGAGCAATGAGTGAGGAGTATGTGAAAACTACTCAGGGTGTCTTTCAGTTTGAATTATCTGGTAAGATCATCACTTGTAAAACCTTCACATGCACACACTCCTAGCAAAAGGCACTTGGTGTTTTCAAACAGAAGCACTCACCTTTTCTAGCTGACTCTGAAACAGACCACCTTTTGTTCTGTTCAGTGTGGAGCTCCTCTGGACTCAGTGATGCTTATGGTGGGTGCCTTCCAACGTGCGGTATTCTGTTATTTTGACCAATTTCAGCACATGCAGGAAGCTGCTGCCACTCCTGGCATATGCAGGCAGGCTTTCTCACTGTGCTGGCCCTACTGCACCAAGTTAGTGTAATGGTAAGACAGGGGTGCTGGCATGTTAAAAGCACTGGCTGCCACCAACTCTTGTCAGCCAAGTGCTGCCTTTGGGCTCTTCTGCCAATGTCCCCAATACATGGTGCTGTGGGGCATCTGCCAAAGGATGGCTTTGCCTGCTTGCAGAACATGGGGCAGGTAATAATTTGTTGCAGAGCACCACCAGTATATATACAATCACATAACTGCTCCAAACAGACACAGTAGTGGCCATGTGACAGGGAGGAACAGGGAGGGCACAGTGCTCTTTGCTGCCTTGTCACTTCTTTTCACTGTGTGTTCAGGTGATGAAGGAGGCACGTGGTATATTGACCTGAAAACTGCCGGTGGGAGTGCTGGTTTTGGAAAGCCACCTGTGACGGCTGATGTGGTTATGAGCATGTCTAGTGCTGACTTTGTGAAGATGTTCACAGGTGAGTGACAAAGGCGTTTGCCATGGCAGGCACAGGTACTGAGGCCCAGAAAATCTGCTGATGGGCATATAAGATAGCCTGTTTGCTTGTGGTCCTGGGATGGAGGAGCTTTTCACTTTTTATTGCTCAAGTGAAAGTGTACGATATAACTCTTCAGATTTTTCTGACCTCTTCCATTCTGTGAACAGGAAGAGCACAAAAACTTACACTGCTTTTATTAACCAGGTACTGAAATTCTAGCAACAAGTGTAGCTTCAGAAAGAATCCAGTCAAACTGCTGGACTTCGGTTCTGCACATCTCTGGCCCATGCTTCCTAAATCTGCACTGTTTGCTGCAGAACTTGGTAGCGGTGTAGTTGCTAGGCCTTGCTGTAGTGGCCATTATGTTTTCCTGTGCACAGGTTGTCTCCAGTTCCTTTTCATTTTCTGATGGTTCTGTTCTTTCTTTTTAGGTAAACTAAAGCCAACCCTGGCCTTCATGTCAGGAAAATTAAGGATTAAAGGTAACATGGCGCTAGCAATAAAGCTTGAGAAGATGTTGACCCAGCTTAACTCTAAACTGTGAGGGTCAAATGTACTAGCAGAACAGTGGCCTTTGATATATAATGCAATGCCGTTTTAAAATGGTAGTCCTCATTTTTCTTTGATGCAATATTAATAAATATGGATAAAATGTGATATTTTTAGAGAAGAAATAACTGATTAAGACAATAAGTGGTTTGTCACTAAATGAATTCTTTCTCAAGAATATGCATATTAGGTTGCAGATGTTTTCTTTACTTCTGCTTCTGTGAGTCCAGGCAGGATGCCTGAAGTGAATTTTTTCCCCACATGGTTGCTTGCACACATGTCCCATAAAAAAGGTGGGTTGAGCAATAGTCACCCTGCAGATTTTGTTTCTGTGATAGCAGTGTCATGCAGATATTCTGGACCTGCCTTACAAGTGGAAACATCATCTGTTTAGCAGGGCCCTAATTACCTGGTAAATTAACATCACATTGATTTTTTTTTTTTTTTCCTTTCCTGAGTTTATTACCTACACTAGTATTCATACCTCTGTATTGCATTGAGGTAGGCTGCATAGACATACTGAGTGATACACAACTTTTCCTTTTGTAAAAGTACACACACACGTGGACACTGCCCTGCCCTCAGCTGCAACAGACAAGGTGC